>NW_028123020.1:0-203637 GCF_965194805.1 Balaenoptera borealis | reverse complement strand
GTGTACCATCTTCTGGGTTTCTCATGCATGTTTTCGATGTAGGAAGATGCCCTTGAACCTGGAGATTTGGGACCCATGGGATGGGTACCACGCAGTATGACTTTCAAGGGTCTGCGTTTGCTCACCCAACCTCACCAAACGTCTCAGCCCCAAGAGTGTCCACCCTTATGTCTCATCCATCTGTGGGTCTACATATGGTCAATCCAGGTTGCATCACAGCCCCTGAACGAATTTTGTCAGAATTTCTCTCTCTTTCACTGTCTTTGTTTCACGGGTTTTTAAAAGTAATTGATTTGTATAATGGGGTTTAGCTGCTTTTCACTGCTGTGTTTATGCCGCTTTTCACCCACTTCACTCACTTACAGAGAGATATAAATACATAGGTTTTAAGCTTCTTACTAGTCAGATATATTCTTGGGCGGTGAATAGGGCGTGTTGAGTCCAGTTCACTGAGCAAGGAGTAGGTCTTGTCTATTACATATTGGGTTTATGGAATGCTATCTGAGCTACTTTGAAACCCTTGTTTTATGCATCACCCCACCTCACCTTTCCCGTTAAGCAGCCATAGTGTGTTTTCTAAACGTGTGACTATGACCTGTTATGTAATTCAGTTCAAGGGTAGCGGTTTTTACATTCCCTCTATAAGTGATATCTTATGATAAGTGTCTTTTTCTGTGTGACTTATTTCACTTAGAATCGTCGTACCCAAATCCACTCATCATGCTGCTCCTAGCCTTATGACGTTGATTTCATGGCTGAGTGATATTCCATTGTACATAAGGACCACAACTTCTTTATCCATTCTTGTCTTTCCTGGGATATTTAAGGTGTCACGAAGTGGAGGTTTTTGTCAACAGAGCAGCCCTAAACTTTGGGGTGCCTGTGTCTTGCTGATTTTTAGTTTTCCCAATTTATACGCCCATGAGTGGAAATGCCCTATGCTCTCTAAGCTGAGTTTTTTAGATGTTTCAGGACACACCGTACACTTCTCCAGAGTGGCTGTTGGCAATTTACATCCCGCCCATCAGCGTAGCAAGGCTCCCATTTCTCCATGGCCTATCCTGCATTTCTGGTTTTGACACTTTTTTCAGCATGGCCCTTTTGACCGATGGGAAGCGAGACCTCTTTGTAGCGCTGATTTGCCTTTCCAGGTTGCTTGGTTGGCCAAAAAGGGCGTATGCGTTTTTTCCTGAATATATTCAGGAAAAAACGCATACGCCCTTTTTGGCCAAGGGCATCATTGTCGAGGTTTTGCCGCTTTTCCTGTGCTTTAAAGGCGATTCGAATCTACCTCCTGAAATCTGTTTCCTGCAATTCTGCCTTGCTTTCAAATCCTCTTCGTTGCCTTCCCTCAATATATTTGTGGACGAGAGTTATCATTTCTAACTCTGCAGGTTTGTGAATTGCCGTGCCCCTGAGCTCCATTTTTCAACTCGCTTTCTTGGGAGCTGGCCGCAAAAGCACAGGACTGCTTCAGGCCCTATTCGGGCTCCGGGCGGCAGGCTGAGCCTGTGGTTAATTCTTTTTCCTGATGAGAAAATAGAGTGACCTGTGCCTGTCCCAATACCTAGAGCTAGTCTCTCATTGGTTCCCCCTCTTCCCGTTCATCCTCAGGACAAATTGCAACCTGTACGGAACAGGAGGTTAAAGGTGCTGATTCTCCAAGCAGGGAGATTGCTAGTATAGCGGCTGGAATGGCGAAGCGGAGCACAAGGAGATGAGAAATGAGGTGCGTTTTAGAAACCTTTCCCGATCACACGGTGTACCATCTTCTGGGTTTCTCATGCATGTTTTCGATGTAGGAAGATGCCCTTGAACCTGGAGATTTGGGACCCATGGGACGGGTACCACGCAGTATGACTTTCAAGGGTCTGCGTTTGCTCACCCAACCTCACCAAACCTCTCAGTCCCAAGAGTGTCCACCCTTATGTCTCATCCATCTGTGGGTCTACATATGGTCAATCCAGGTTGCATCACAGCCCCTGAACGAATTTTGTCAGAATTTCTCTCTCTTGCATTGTCTTTGTTTCACGGGTTTTTAAAAGTAATTGATTTGTATAATGGGGTTTAGCTGCTTTTCACTGCTGTGTTTATGCCGTTTTACACCCAACTGACTCACTTACAGAGAGATATCAATACATAGGTTTTAAGATTCTTACTAGTCAGATATATTCTTGGGCGGTGAATAGGGGGTGTTGAGTCCAGTTCACTAAGCAAGGACTAGGTCTTGTCTATTACATATTGGGTTTTGGGAACGGTACCTGAGCTAATTTGAAGCCCTTGTTTTATGCATCACCCCACCTCACCTTTCCCGTTAAGCCACCATAGTGTGTTTTCTAAACGTGTGACTCTGACCTGTTATGTAATTCAGTTCAAGGGTAGCGGTTTTTACATTCCCTCTATAAGTGATATCTTATGATAAGTGTCTTTTTCTGTGTGACATATTTCACTTAGAATCGTCGTACCCAAATCCACTCATCATGCTGCTACTAGCCTTATGACGTTGATTTCATGGCTGAGTGATATTCCATTGTACATAAGGACCACAACTTCTTTATCCATTCTTGTCTTTCCTGGGATATTTAAGGTGTAACGAAGTGGAGGTTTTTGTCAATAGAGCAGCCCTAAACTTTGGGGTGCCTGTGTCTTGCTGATTTTTAGTTTTCCCAATTTATACGCCCATGAGTGGAAGTGCCCTATGCTCTCTAAGCTGAGTTTTTTAGATGTTTCAGGACACACCGTACACTTCTCCAGAGTGGCTGTTGGCAATTTACATCCCGCCCATCAGCGTAGCAAGGCTCTCATTTCTCCATGGCCTATCCTGCATTTCTGGTTTTGACACTTTTTTCAGCATGGCCCTTTTGACCGATGGGAAGCGAGACTTCTTTGTAGCGCTGATTTGCCTTTCCAGGTTGCTTGGTTGGCCAAAAAGGGCGTATGCGTTTTTTCCTGAATATATTCAGGAAAAAACGCATACGCCCTTTTTGGCCAAGGGCATCATTGTCGAGGTTTTGCCGCTTTTCCTGTGCTTTAAAGGCGATTCGAATCTACCTCCTGAAATCTGTTTCCTGCAATTCTGCCTTGCTTTCAAATCCTCTTCGTTGCCTTCCCTCAATATATTTGTGGACGAGAGTTATCATTTCTAAGTCTGCAGGTTTGTGAATTGCCGTGCCCCTGAGCTCCATTTTTCAACTCGCTTTCTTGGGAGCTGGCCGCAAAAGCGCAGGATTGCTTCAGGCCCTATTCGGGCTCCGGGCGGTAGGCTGAGCCTGTGGTTAATTCTTCTTCCTGATGGGAAAATAGAGTGACCTGTGCCTGTCCCAACACCTAGAGCTAGTCTCTCATTGGTTCCCCCTCTTCCCGTTCATCCTCAGGACAAATTGCAACCTGTACGGAACAGGAGGTTAAAGGTGCTGATTCTCCAAGCAGGCTGATTGCTACTATAGCGGCTGGAATGGCGAACCGGAGCACAAGGAGATGAGAAATGACGTGCGTTTTAGAAACCTTTCCCGATCACACAGTGTACCATCTTCTGGGTTTCTCATGCATGTTTTCGATGTAGGAAGATGCCCTTGAACCTGGAGATTTGGGACCCATAGGATGGGTACCACGCAGTATGACTTTCAAGGGTCTGCGTTTGCTCACCCAACCTCACCATACGTCTCAGCCCCAATAGTGTCCACCCTTATGTCTCATCCATCTGTGGGTCTACATATGGTCAATCCAGGTTGCATCACAGCCCCTGAACGAATTTTGTCAGAATTTCTCTCTCTTTCACTGTCTTTGTTTCACGGGTTTTTAAAAGTAATTGATTTGTATAATGGGGTTTAGCTGCTTTTCACTGCTGTGTTTATGTCGCTTTTCACCCACTTCACTCACTTACAGAGAGATATAAATACATAGGTTTTAAGATTCTTACTAGTCAGATATATTCTTGGGCGGTGAATAGGGCGTGTTGAGTCCAGTTCACTGAGCAAGGAGTAGGTCTTGTCTATTACATATTGGGTTTATGGAACGCTATGTGAGCTACTTTGAAACCCTTGTTTTATGCATCACCCCACCTCACCTTTCCCGTTAAGCAGCCATAGTGTGTTTTCTAAACGTGTGACTCTGACCTGTTATGTAATTCAGTTCAAGGGTAGCGGTTTTTACATTCCCTCTATAAGTGATATCTTATGATAAGTGTCTTTTTCTGTGTGACATATTTCACTTAGAATCGTCGTACCCAAATCCACTCATCATGCTGCTACTAGCCTTATGACGTTGATTTCATGGCTGAGTGATATTCCATTGTACATAAGGACCACAACTTCTTTATCCATTCTTGTCTTTCCTGGGATATTTAAGGTGTCACGAAGTGGAAGTTCTTGTCAACAGAGCAGCCCTAAACTTTGGGGTGCCTGTGTCTTGCTGATTTTTAGTTTTCCCAATTTATACGCCCATGAGTGGAAGTGCCCTATGCTCTCTAAGCTGAGTTTTTTAGATGTTTCAGGACACACCGTACACTTCTCCAGAGTGGCTGTTGGCAATTTACATCCCGCCCATCAGCGTAACAAGGCTCCCATTTCTCCATGGCCTATCCTGCATTTCTGGTTTTGACACTTTTTTCAGCATGGCCCTTTTGACCGATGGGAAGCGAGACTTCTTTGTAGCGCTGATTTGCCTTTCCAGGTTGCTTGATTGGCCAAAAAGGGCGTATGCGTTTTTTCCTGAATATATTCAGGAAAAAACGCATACGCCCTTTTTGGCCAAGGGCATCATTGTCGAGGTTTTGCCGCTTTTCCTGTGCTTTAAAGGCGATTCGAATCTACCTCCTGAAATCTGTTTCCTGCAATTCTGCCTTGCTTTCAAATCCTCTTCTTTGCCTTCCCTCAATATATTTGTGGACGAGAGTTATCATTTCTAAGTCTGCAGGTTTGTGAATTGCCGTGCCCCTGAGCTCCATTTTTCAACTCGCTTTCTTGGGAGCTGGCCGCAAAAGCGCAGGATTGCTTCAGGCCCTACTTGGGCTCCGGGCGGCAGGCTGAGCCTGTGGTTAATTCTTCTTCCTGATGAGAAAATAGAGTGACCTGTGCCTGTCCCAATACCTAGAGCTAGTCTCTCATTGGTTCCCCCTCTTCCCGTTCATCCTCAGGACAAATTGCAACCTGTACGGAACAGGAGGTTAAAGGTGCTGATTCTCCAAGCAGGCTGATTGCTACTATAGCGGCTGGAATGGCGAACCGGAGCACAAGGAGATGAGAAATGACGTGCGTTTTAGAAACCTTTCCCGATCACACAGTGTACCATCTTCTGGGTTTCTCATGCATGTTTTCGATGTAGGAAGATGCCCTTGAACCTGGAGATTTGGGACCCATAGGATGGGTACCACGCAGTATGACTTTCAAGGGTCTGCGTTTGCTCACCCAACCTCACCATACGTCTCAGCCCCAATAGTGTCCACCCTTATGTCTCATCCATCTGTGGGTCTACATATGGTCAATCCAGGTTGCATCACAGCCCCTGAACGAATTTTGTCAGAATTTCTCTCTCTTTCACTGTCTTTGTTTCACGGGTTTTTAAAAGTAATTGATTTGTATAATGGGGTTTAGCTGCTTTTCACTGCTGTGTTTATGTCGCTTTTCACCCACTTCACTCACTTACAGAGAGATATAAATACATAGGTTTTAAGATTCTTACTAGTCAGATATATTCTTGGGCGGTGAATAGGGCGTGTTGAGTCCAGTTCACTGAGCAAGGAGTAGGTCTTGTCTATTACATATTGGGTTTATGGAACGCTATGTGAGCTACTTTGAAACCCTTGTTTTATGCATCACCCCACCTCACCTTTCCCGTTAAGCAGCCATAGTGTGTTTTCTAAACGTGTGACTCTGACCTGTTATGTAATTCAGTTCAAGGGTAGCGGTTTTTACATTCCCTCTATAAGTGATATCTTATGATAAGTGTCTTTTTCTGTGTGACATATTTCACTTAGAATCGTCGTACCCAAATCCACTCATCATGCTGCTACTAGCCTTATGACGTTGATTTCATGGCTGAGTGATATTCCATTGTACATAAGGACCACAACTTCTTTATCCATTCTTGTCTTTCCTGGGATATTTAAGGTGTCACGAAGTGGAAGTTCTTGTCAACAGAGCAGCCCTAAACTTTGGGGTGCCTGTGTCTTGCTGATTTTTAGTTTTCCCAATTTATACGCCCATGAGTGGAAGTGCCCTATGCTCTCTAAGCTGAGTTTTTTAGATGTTTCAGGACACACCGTACACTTCTCCAGAGTGGCTGTTGGCAATTTACATCCCGCCCATCAGCGTAACAAGGCTCCCATTTCTCCATGGCCTATCCTGCATTTCTGGTTTTGACACTTTTTTCAGCATGGCCCTTTTGACCGATGGGAAGCGAGACTTCTTTGTAGCGCTGATTTGCCTTTCCAGGTTGCTTGATTGGCCAAAAAGGGCGTATGCGTTTTTTCCTGAATATATTCAGGAAAAAACGCATACGCCCTTTTTGGCCAAGGGCATCATTGTCGAGGTTTTGCCGCTTTTCCTGTGCTTTAAAGGCGATTCGAATCTACCTCCTGAAATCTGTTTCCTGCAATTCTGCCTTGCTTTCAAATCCTCTTCTTTGCCTTCCCTCAATATATTTGTGGACGAGAGTTATCATTTCTAAGTCTGCAGGTTTGTGAATTGCCATGCCCCTGAGCTCCATTTTTCAACTCGCTTTCTTGGGAGCTGGCCGCAAAAGCGCAGGATTGCTTCAGGCCCTACTTGGGCTCCGGGCGGCAGGCTGAGCCTGTGGTTAATTCTTCTTCCTGATGAGAAAATAGAGTGACCTGTGCCTGTCCCAATACCTAGAGCTAGTCTCTCATTGGTTCCCCCTCTTCCCGTTCATCCTCAGGACAAATTGCAACCTGTACGGAACAGGAGGTTAAAGGTGCTGATTCTCCAAGCAGGGAGATTGCTAGTATAGCGGCTGGAATGGCGAACCGGAGCACAAGGAGATGAGAAATGAGGTGCGTTTTAGAAACCTTTCCCGATCACACGGTGTACCATCTTCTGGGTTTCTCATGCATGTTTTCGATGTAGGAAGATGCCCTTGAACCTGGAGATTTGGGACCCATGGGATGGGTACCACGCAGTATGACTTTCAAGGGTCTGCGTTTGCTCACCCAACCTCACCAAACCTCTCAGCCCCAAGAGTGTCCACCCTTATGTCTCATCCATCTGTGGGTCTACATATGGTCAATCCAGGTTGCATCACAGCCCCTGAACGAATTTTGTCAGAATTTCTCTCTCTTTCACTGTCTTTGTTTCACGGGTTTTTAAAAGTAATTGATTTGTATAATGGGGTTTAGCTGCTTTCACTGCTGTGTTTATGCCGCTTTTCACCCAGTTCACTCACTTACAGAGAGATATAAATACATAGGTTTTAAGATTCTTACTAGTCAGATATATTCCTGGGCGGTGAATAGGGGTTGTTTTGTCCAGTTCACTGAGCAAGGAGTAGGTCTTGTCTATTACATATTGGGTTTATGGAACGCTATCTGAGCTACTTTGAAACCCTTGTTTTATGCATCACCCCACCTCACCTTTCCCGTTAAGCAGCCATAGTGTGTTTTCTAAACGTGTGACTCTGATCTGTTATGTAATTCAGTTCAAGGGTAGCGGTTTTTACATTCCCTCTATAAGTGATATCTTATGATAAGTGTCTTTTTCTGTGTGACTTATTTCACTTAGAATCGTCGTACCCAAATCCACTCATCATGCTGCTACTAGCCATATGACGTTGATTTCATGGCTGAGTGATATTCCATTCTACATAAGGACCACAACTTCTTTATCCATTCTTGTCTTTCCTGGGATATTTAAGGTGTCACGAAGTGGAGGTTTTTGTCAACAGAGCAGCCCTAAACTTTGGGGTGCCTGTGTCTTGCTGATTTTTAGTTTTCCCAATTTATACGCCCATGAGTGGAAGTGCCCTATGCTCTCTAAGCTGAGTTTTTTAGATGTTTCAGGACACACCGTACACTTCTCCAGAGTGGCTGTTGGCAATTTACATCCCGCCCATCAGCGTAACAAGGCTCCCATTTCTCCATGGCCTATCCTGCATTTCTGGTTTTGACACTTTTTTCAGCATGGCCCTTTTGACCGATGGGAAGCGAGACTTCTTTGTAGCGCTGATTTGCCTTTCCAGGTTGCTTGGTTGGCCAAAAAGGGCGTATGCGTTTTTTCCTGAATATATTCAGGAAAAAACGCATACGCCCTTTTTGGCCAAGGGCATCATTGTCGAGGTTTTGCCGCTTTTCCTGTGCTTTAAAGGCGATTCGAATCTACCTCCTGAAATCTGTTTCCTGCAATTCTGCCTTGCTTTCAAATCCTCTTCGTTGCCTTCCCTCAATATATTTGTGGACGAGAGTTATCATTTCTAAGTCTGCAGGTTTGTGAATTGCCGTGCCCCTGAGCTCCATTTTTCAACTCGCTTTCTTGGGAGCTGGCCGCAAAAGCGCAGGATTGCTTCAGGCCCTATTTGGGCTCCGGGCGGCAGGCTGAGCCTGTGGTTAATTCTTCTTCCTGATGAGAAAATAGAGTGACCTGTGCCTGTCCCAATACCTAGAGCTAGTCTCTCATTGGTTCCCCCTCTTCCCGTTCATCCTCAGGACAAATTGCAACCTGTACGGAACAGGAGGTTAAAGGTGCTGATTCTCCAAGCAGGGAGATTGCTAGTATAGCGGCTGGAATGGCGAACCGGAGCACAAGGAGATGAGAAATGAGGTGCGTTTTATAAACCTTTCCCGATCACACGGTGTACCATCTTCTGGGTTTCTCATGCATGTTTTCGATGTAGGAAGATGCCCTTGAACCTGGAGATTTGGGACCCATGGGATGGGTACCACGCAGTATGACTTTCAAGGGTCTGCGTTTGCTCACCCAACCTCACCAAACCTCTCAGCCCCAAGAGTGTCCACCCTTATGTCTCATCCATCTGTGGGTCTACATATGGTCAATCCAGGTTGCATCACAGCCCCTGAACGAATTTTGTCAGAATTTCTCTCTCTATCACTGTCTTTGTTTCACGGGTTTTTAAAAGTAATTGATTTGTATAATGGGGTTTAGCTGCTTTTCACTGCTGTGTTTATGCCGCTTTTCACCCACTTCACTCACTTACAGAGAGATATAAATACATAGGTTTTAAGATTCTTACTAGTCAGATATATTCTTGGGCGGTGAATAGGGCGTGTTCAGTCCAGTTCACTGAGCAAGGAGTAGGTCTTGTCTATTACATATTGGGTTTATGGAACGCTATCTGAGCTACTTTGAAACCCTTGTTTTATGCATCACCCCACCTCACCTTTCCCGTTAAGCAGCCATAGTGTGTTTTCTAAACGTGTGACTCTGACCTGTTATGTAATTCAGTTCAAGGGTAGCGGTTTTTACATTCCCTCTATAAGTGATATCTTATGATAAGTGTCTTTTTCTGTGTGACTTATTTCACTTAGAATCGTCGTACCCAAATCCACTCATCATGCTGCTACTAGCCTTATGACGTTGATTTCATGGCTGAGTGATATTCCATTGTACAT
Organism: Balaenoptera borealis; assembly: GCF_965194805.1. Lineage (NCBI taxonomy): Eukaryota > Metazoa > Chordata > Mammalia > Artiodactyla > Balaenopteridae > Balaenoptera > Balaenoptera borealis. Next base: position 194,060 of record NW_028123020.1, on the reverse strand, counting down.
AAGGACCACAACTTCTTTATCCATTCTTGTCTTTCCTGGGATATTTAAGGTGTCACGAAGTGGAGGTTTTTGTCAACAGAGCAGCCCTAAACTTTGGGGTGCCAGTGTTTTGGTGATTTTTAGTTTTCCCAATTTATACGCCCATGAGTGGAAGTGCCCTATGCTCTCTAAGCTGAGTTTTTTAGATGTTTCAGGACACACCGTGCACTTCTCCAGAGTGGCTGTTGGCAATTTACATCCCGCCCATCAGCGTAGCAAGGCTCCCATTTCTCCATGGCCTATCCTGCATTTCTGGTTTTGACACTTTTTTCAGCATGGCCCTTTTGACCGATGGGAAGCGAGACTTCTTTGTAGCGCTGATTTGCCTTTCCAGGTTGCTTGGTTGGCCAAAAAGGGCGTATGCGTTTTTTCCTGAATATATTCAGGAAAAAACGTATACGCCCTTTTTGGCCAAGGGCATCATTGTCGAGGTTTTGCCGCTTTTCCTGTGCTCTAAAGGCGATTCGAATCTACCTCCTGAAATCTGTTTCCTGCAATTCTGCCTTGCTTTCAAATCCTCTTCGTTGCCTTCCCTCAATATATTTGTGGACGAGAGTTATCATTTCTAAGTCTGCAGGTTTGTGAATTGCCGTGCCCCTGAGCTCCATTTTTCAACTCGCTTTCTTGGGAGCTGGCCGCAAAAGCGCAGGACTGCTTCAGGCCCTATTCGGGCTCCGGGCGGCAAGCTGAGCCTGTGGTTAATTCTTCTTCCTGATGAGAAAATAGAGTGACCTGTGCCTGTCCCAATACCTAGAACTAGTCTCTCATTGGTTCCCCCTCTTCCCGTTCATCCTCAGGACAAATTGCAACCTGTACGGAACAGGAGGTTAAAGGTGCTGATTCTCCAAGCAGGGAGATTGCTAGTATAGCGGCTGGAATGGCGAACCGGAGCACAAGGAGATGAGAAATGAGGTGCGTTTTAGAAACCTTTCCCGATCACACGGTGTACCATCTTCTGGGTTTCTCATGCATGTTTTCGATGTAGGAAGATGCCCTTGAACCTGGAGATTTGGGACCCATGGGATGGGTACCACGCAGTATGACTTTCAAGGGTCTGCGTTTGCTCACCCAACCTCACCAAACGTCTCAGCCCCAAGAGTGTCCACCCTTATGTCTCATCCATCTGTGGGTCTACATATGGTCAATCCAGGTTGCATCACAGCCCCTGAACGAATTTTGTCAGAATTTCTCTCTCTTTCACTGTCTTTGTTTCACGGGTTTTTAAAAGTAATTGATTTGTATAATGGGGTTTAGCTGCTTTTCACTGCTGTGTTTATGTCGCTTTTCACCCACTTCACTCACTTACAGAGCGATATAAATACATAGGTTTTAAGATTCTTACTAGTCAGATATATTCTTGGGCGGTGAATAGGGCGTGTTGAGTCCAGTTCACTGAGCAAGGAGTAGGTCTTGTCTATTACATATTGGGTTTATGGAACGCTATCTGAGCTACTTTGAAACCCTTGTTTTATGCATCACCCCACCTCACCTTTCCCGTTAAGCAGCCATAGTGTGTTTTCTAAACGTGTGACTCTGACCTGTTATGTAATTCAGTTCAAGGGTAGCGGTTTTTACATTCCCTCTATAAGTGATATCTTATGATAAGTGTCTTTTTCTGTGTGACATATTTCACTTAGAATCGTCGTACCCAAATCCACTCATCATGCTGCTACTAGCCTTATGACGTTGATTTCATGGCTGAGTGATATTCCATTGTACATAAGGACCACAACTTCTTTATCCATTCTTGTCTTTCCTGGGATATTTAAGGTGTAACGAAGTGGAGGTTCTTGTCAACAGAGCAGCCCTAAACTTTGGGGTGCCTGTGTCTTGCTGATTTTTAGTTTTCCCAATTTATACGCCCATGAGTGGAAGTGCCCTATGCTCTCTAAGCTGAGTTTTTTAGATGTTTCAGGACACACCGTACACTTCTCCAGAGTGGCTGTTGGCAATTTACATCCCGCCCATCAGCGTAGCAAGGCTCCCATTTCTCCATGGCCTATCCTGCATTTCTGGTTTTGACACTTTTTTCAGCATGGCCCTTTTGACCGAAGGGAAGCGAGACTTCTTTGTAGCGCTGATTTGCCTTTCCAGGTTGCTTGGTTGGCCAAAAAGGGCGTATGCGTTTTTTCCTGAATATATTCAGGAAAAAACGTATACGCCCTTTTTGGCCAAGGGCATCATTGTCGAGGTTTTGCCGCTTTTCCTGTGCTCTAAAGGCGATTCGAATCTACCTCCTGAAATCTGTTTCCTGCAATTCTGCCTTGCGTTCAAATCCTCTTCTTTGCCTTCCCTCAATATATTTGTGGACGAGAGTTATCATTTCTAAGTCTGCAGGTTTGTGAATTGCTGTGCCCCTGAGCTCCATTTTTCAACTCGCTTTCTTGGGAGCTGGCCGCAAAAGCGCAGGACTGCTTCAGGCCCTATTCCGGCTCCGGGCGGCAATCTGAGCTTGTGGTTAATTCTTCTTCCTGATGAGAAAATAGAGTGACCTGTGCCTGTCCCAATACCTAGAGCTAGTCTCTCATTGGTTCCCCCTCTTCCCGTTCATCCTCAGGACAAATTGCAACCTGTACGGAACAGGAGGTTAAAGGTGCTGATTCTCCAAGCAGGGAGATTGCTAGTATAGCGGCTGGAATGGCGAACCGGAGCACAAGGAGATGAGAAATGAGGTGCGTTTTAGAAACCTTTCCCGATCACACGGTGTACCATCTTCTGGGTTTCTCATGCATGTTTTCGATGTAGGAAGATGCCCTTGAACCTGGAGATTTGGGACCCATGGAATGGGTACCACGCAGTATGACTTTCAAGGGTCTGCGTTTGCTCACCCAACCTCACCAAACGTCTCAGCCCCAAGAGTGTCCACCCTTATGTCTCATCCATCTGTGGGTCTACATATGGTCAATCCAGGTTGCATCACAGCCCCTGAACGAATTTTGTCAGAATTTCTCTCTCTTTCACTGTCTTTGTTTCACGGGTTTTTAAAAGTAATTGATTTGTATAATGGGGTTTAGCTGCTTTTCACTGCTGTGTTTATGCCGCTTTTCACCCACTTCACTCACTTACAGAGAGATATAAATACATAGGTTTTAAGCTTCTTACTAGTCAGATATATTCTTGGGCGGTGAATAGGGCGTGTTGAGTCCAGTTCACTGAGCAAGGAGTAGGTCTTGTCTATTACATATTCGGTTTATGGAACGCTATCTGAGCTACTTTGAAACCCTTGTTTTATGCATCACCCCACCTCACCTTTCCCGTTAAGCAGCCCTAGTGTGTTTTCTAAACGTGTGACTCTGACCTGTTATGTAATTCAGTTCAAGGGTAGCGGTTTTTACATTCCCTCTATAAGTGATATCTTATGATAAGTGTCTTTTTCTGTGTGACTTATTTCACTTAGAATCGTCGTACCCAAATCCACTCATCATGCTGCTACTAGCCTTATGACGTTGATTTCATGGCTGAGTGATATTCCATTGTACATAAGGACCACAACTTCTTTATCCATTCTTGTCTTTCCTGGGATATTTAAGGTGTCACGAAGTGGAGGTTTTCGTCAACAGAGCAGCCCTAAACTTTGGGGTGCCTGTGTCTTGCTGATTTTTAGTTTTCCCAATTTATACGCCCATGAGTGGAAGTGCCCTATGCTCTCTAAGCTGAGTTTTTTAGATGTTTCAGGACACACCGTACACTTCTCCAGAGTGGCTGTTGGCAATTTACATCCCGCCCATCAGCGTAGCAAGGCTCCCATTTCTCCATGGCCTATCCTGCATTTCTGGTTTTGACACTTTTTTCAGCATGGCCCTTTTGACCGATGGGAAGCGAGACTTCTTTGTAGCGCTGATTTGCCTTTCCAGGTTGCTTGGTTGGCCAAAAAGGGCGTATGCGTTTTTTCCTGAATATATTCAGGAAAAAACGCATACGCCCTTTTTGGCCAAGGGCATCATTGTCGAGGTTTTGCCGCTTTTCCTGTGCTTTAAAGGCGATTCGAATCTACCTCCTGAAAACTGTTTCCTGCAATGCTGCCTTGCTTTCAAATCCTCTTCTTTGCCTTCCCTCAATATATTTGTGGACGAGAGTTATCATTTCTAAGTCTGCAGGTTTGTGAATTGCCGTGCCCCTGAGCTCCATTTTTCAACTCGCTTTCTTGGGAGCTGGCCGCAAAAGCGCAGGATTGCTTCAGGCCCTATTCGGGCTCCGGGCGGCAGGCTGAGCCTGTGGTTAATTCTTCTTCCTGATGGGAAAATAGAGTGACCTGTGCCTGTCCCAACACCTAGAGCTAGTCTCTCATTGGTTCCCCCTCTTCCCGTTCATCCTCAGGACAAATTGCAACCTGTACGGAACAGGAGGTTAAAGGTGCTGATTCTCCAAGCAGGCTGATTGCTACTATAGCGGCTGGAATGGCGAACCGGAGCACAAGGAGATGAGAAATGAGGTGCGTTTTAGAAACCTTTCCCGATCACACGGTGTACCATCTTCTGGGTTTCTCATGCATGTTTTCGATGTAGGAAGATGCCCTTGAACCTGGAGATTTGGGACCCATGGGATGGGTACTACGCAGTATGACTTTCAAGGGTCTGCGTTTGCTCACCCAACCTCACCAAACCTCTCAGCCCCAAGAGTGTCCACCCTTATGTCTCATCCTTCTGTGGGTCTACATATGGTCAATCCAGGTTGCATCACAGCCCCTGAACGAATTTTGTCAGAATTTCTCTCTCTTTCACTGTCTTTGTTTCACGGGTTTTTAAAAGTAATTGATTTGTATAATGGGGTTTAGCTGCTTTTCACTGCTGTGTTTATGCCGCTTTTCACCCACTTCACTCACTTACAGAGAGATATCAATACATAGGTTTTAAGCTTCTTACTAGTCAGATATATTCTTGGGCGGTGAATAGGGCGTGTTGAGTCCAGTTCACTGAGCAAGGAGTAGGTCTTGTCTATTACATATTGGGTTTATGGAACGCTATCTGAGCTAATTTGAAACGCTTGTTTTATACATCACCCCACCTCACCTTTCCCGTTAAGCAGCCCTAGTGTGTTTTCTAAACGTGTGACTCTGACCTGTTATGTAATTCAGTTCAAGGGTAGCGGTTTTTACATTCCCTCTATAAGTGATATCTTATGATAAGTGTCTTTTTCTGTGTGACTTATTTCACTTAGAATCGTCGTACCCAAATCCACTCATCATGCTGCTACTAGCCTTATGACGTTGATTTCATGGCTGAGTGATATTCCATTGTACATAAGGACCACAACTTCTTTATCCATTCTTGTCTTTCCTGGGATATTTAAGGTGTCACGAAGTGGAGGTTTTTGTCAACAGAGCAGCCCTAAACTTTGGGGTGCCTGTGTCTTGCTGATTTTTAGTTTTCCCAATTTATACGCCCATGAGTGGAAGTGCCCTATGCTCTCTAAGCTGAGTTTTTTAGATGTTTCAGGACACACCGTACACTTCTCCAGAGTGGCTGTTGGCAATTTACATCCCGCCCATCAGCGTAGCAAGGCTCCCATTTCTCCATGGCCTATCCTGCATTTCTGGTTTTGACACTTTTTTCAGCATGGCCCTTTTGACCGATGGGAAGCGAGACTTCTTTGTAGCGCTGATTTGCCTTTCCAGGTTGCTTGGTTGGCCAAAAAGGGCGTATGCGTTTTTTCCTGAATATATTCAGGAAAAAACGCATACGCCCTTTTTGGCCAAGGGCATCATTGTCGAGGTTTTGCCGGTTTTCCTGTGCTTTAAAGGCGATTCGAATCTACCTCCTGAAATCTGTTTCCTGCAATTCTGCCTTGCTTTCAAGTCCTCTTAGTTGCCTTCCCTCAATATATTTGTGGACGAGAGTTATCATTTCTAAGTCTGCAGGTTTGTGAATTGCCGTGCCCCTGAGCTCCATTTTTCAACTCGCTTTCTTGGGAGCTGGCCGCAAAAGCGCAGGATTGCTTCAGGCCCTATTCGGGCTCCGGGCGGCAGGCTGAGCCTGTGGTTAATTCTTCTTCCTGATGAGAAAATAGAGTGACCTGTGCCTGTCCCAATACCTAGAGCTAGTCTCTCATTGGTTCCCCCTCTTCCCGTTCATCCTCAGGACAAATTGCAACCTGTACGGAACAGGAGGTTAAAGGTGCTGATTCTCCAAGCAGGGAGATTACTAGTATAGCGGCTGGAATGGCGAACCGGAGCACAAGGAGATGAGAAATGAGGTGCGTTTTAGAAACCTTTCCCGATCACACGGTGTACCATCTTCTGGGTTTCTCATGCATGTTTTCGATGTAGGAAGATGCCCTTGAACCTGGAGATTTGGGACCCATGGGACGGGTACCACGCAGTATGACTTTCAAGGGTCTGCGTTTGCTCACCCAACCTCACCAAACCTCTCAGTCCCAAGAGTGTCCACCCTTATGTCTCATCCATCTGTGGGTCTACATATGGTCAATCCAGGTTGCATCACAGCCCGTGAACGAATTTTGTCAGAATTTCTCTCTCTTGCATTGTCTTTGTTTCACGGGTTTTTAAAAGTAATTGATTTGTATAATGGGGTTTAGCTGCTTTTCACTGCTGTGTTTATGCCGTTTTACACCCACCTGACTCACTTACAGAGAGATATCAATACATAGGTTTTAAGATTCTTACTAGTCAGATATATTCTTGGGCGGTGAATAGGGGGTGTTGAGTCCAGTTCACAGAGCAAGGACTACGTCTTGTATATTACATATTGGGTTTTTGAAACGGTACCTGAGCCAATTTGAAGCCCTTCTTTTATGCATCACCCCACCTCACCTTTCCCGTTAAGCAGCCCTAGTGTGTTTTCTAAACGTGTGACTCTGACCTGTTATGTAATTCAGCTCAAGGGTAGCGGTTTTTACATTCCCTCTATAAGTGATATCTTATGATAAGTGTCTTTTTCTGTGTGACTTATTTCACTTAGAATCGTCGTACCCAAATCCACTCATCATGCTGCTACTAGCCTTATGACGTTGATTTCATGGCTGAGTGATATTCCATTGTACATAAGGACCACAACTTCTTTATCCATTCTTGTCTTTCCTGGGATATTTAAGGTGTCACGAAGTGGAGGTTTTTGTCAACAGAGCAGCCCTAAACTTTGGGGTGCCTGTGTCTTGCTGATTTTTAGTTTTCCCAATTTATACGCCCATGAGTGGAAGTGCCCTATGCTCTCTAAGCTGAGTTTTTTAGATGTTTCAGGACACACCGTACACTTCTCCAGAGTGGCTGTTGGCAATTTACATCCCGCCCATCAGCGTAGCAAGGCTCCCATTTCTCCATGGCCTATCCTGCATTTCTGGTTTTGACACTTTTTTCAGCATGGCCCTTTTGACCGATGGGAAGCGAGACTTCTTTGTAGCGCTGATTTGCCTTTCCAGGTTGCTTGGTTGGCCAAAAAGGGCGTATGCGTTTTTTCCTGAATATATTCAGGAAAAAACGCATACGCCCTTTTTGGCCAAGGGCATCATTGTCGAGGTTTTGCCGCTTTTCCTGTGCTTTAAAGGCGATTCGAATCTACCTCCTGAAATCTGTTTCCTGCAATTCTGCCTTGCTTTCAAATCCTCTTCTTTGCCTTCCCTCAATATATTTGTGGACGAGAGTTATCATTTCTAAGTCTGCAGGTTTGTGAATTGCCGTGCCCCTGAGCTCCATTTTTCAACTCGCTTTCTTGGGAGCTGGCCGCAAAAGCGCAGGATTGCTTCAGGCCCTTTTCGGGCTCCGGGCGGCAGGCTGAGCCTGTGGTTAATTCTTCTTCCTGATGAGAAAATAGAGTGACCTGTGCCTGTCCCAATACCTAGAGCTAGTCTCTCATTGGTTCCCCCTCTTCCCGTTCATCCTCAGGACAAATTGCAACCTGTACGGAACAGGAGGTTAAAGGTGCTGATTCTCCAAGCAGGCTGATTGCTACTATAGCGGCTGGAATGGCGAACCGGAGCACAAGGAGATGAGAAATGAGGTGCGTTTTAGAAACCTTTCCCGATCACACAGTGTACCATCTTCTGGGTTTCTCATGCATGTTTTCGATGTAGGAAGATGCCCTTGAACCTGGAGATTTGGGACCCATGGGATGGGTACCACGCAGTATGACTTTCAAGGGTCTGCGTTTGCTCACCCAACCTCACCAAACGACTCAGCCCCAAGAGTGTCCACCCTTATGTCTCATCCGTCTGTGGGTCTACATATGGTCAATCCAGGTTGCATCACAGCCCCTGAACGAATTTTGTCAGAATTTCTCTCTCTTTCACTGTCTTTGTTTCACGGGTTTTTAAAAGTAATTGATTTGTATAATGGGGTTTAGCTGCTTTTCACTGCTGTGTTTATGTCGCTTTTCACCCACTTCACTCACTTACAGAGCGATATAAATACATAGGTTTTAAGATTCTTACTAGTCAGATATATTCTTGGGCGGTGAATAGGGCGTGTTGAGTCCAGTTCACTGAGCAAGGAGTAGGTCTTGTCTATTACATATTGGGTTTATGGAACGCTATCTGAGCTACTTTGAAACCCTTGTTTTATGCATCACCCCACCTCACCTTTCCCGTTAAGCAGCCATAGTGTGTTTTCTAAACGTGTGACTCTGACCTGTTATGTAATTCAGTTCAAGGGTAGCGGTTTTTACATTCCCTCTATAAGTGATATCTTATGATAAGTGTCTTTTTCTGTGTGACTTATTTCACTTAGAATCGTCGTACCCAAATCCACTCATCATGCTGCTACTAGCCTTATGACGTTGATTTCATGGCTGAGTGATATTCCATTGTACATAAGGACCACAACTTCTTTATCCATTCTTGTCTTTCCTGGGATATTTAAGGTGTAACGAAGTGGAGGTTCTTGTCAACAGAGCAGCCCTAAACTTTGGGGTGCCTGTGTCTTGCTGATTTTTAGTTTTCCCAATTTATACGCCCATGAGTGGAAGTGCCCTATGCTCTCTAAGCTGAGTTTTTTAGATGTTTCAGGACACACCGTACACTTCTCCAGAGTGGCTGTTGGCAATTTACATACCGCCCATCAGCGTAGCAAGGCTCCCATTTCTCCATGGCCTATCCTGCATTTCTGGTTTTGACACTTTTTTCAGCATGGCCCTTTTGACCGATGGGAAGCGAGACTTCTTTGTAGCGCTGATTTGCCTTTCCAGGTTGCTTGGTTGGCCAAAAAGGGCGTATGCGTTTTTTCCTGAATATATTCAGGAAAAAACGCATACGCCCTTTTTGGCCAAGGGCATCATTGTCGAGGTTTTGCCGCTTTTCCTGTGCTTTAAAGGCGATTCGAATCTACCTCCTGAAATCTGTTTCCTGCATTTCTGCCTTGCTTTCAAATCCTCTTCGTTGCCTTCCCTCAATATATTTGTGGACGAGAGTTATCATTTCTAAGTCTGCAGGTTTGTGAATTGCCGTGCCCCTGAGCTCCATTTTTCAACTCGCTTTCTTGGGAGCTGGCCGCAAAAGCGCAGGATTGCTTCAGGCCCTATTCGGGCTCCGGGCGGCAGGCTGAGCCTGTGGTTAATTCTTCTTCCTGATGGGAAAATAGAGTGACCTGTGCCTGTCCCAACACCTAGAGCTAGTCTCTCATTGGTTCCCCCTCTTCCCGTTCATCCTCAGGACAAATTGCAACCTGTACGGAACAGGAGGTTAAAGGTGCTGATTCTCCAAGCAGGCTGATTGCTACTATAGCGGCTGGAATGGCGAACCGGAGCACAAGGAGATGAGAAATGACGTGCGTTTTAGAAACCTTTCCCGATCACACAGTGTACCATCTTCTGGGTTTCTCATGCATGTTTTCGATGTAGGAAGATGCCCTTGAACCTGGAGATTTGGGACCCATAGGATGGGTACCACGCAGTATGACTTTCAAGGGTCTGCGTTTGCTCACCCAACCTCACCATACGTCTCAGCCCCAATAGTGTCCACCCTTATGTCTCATCCATCTGTGGGTCTACATATGGTCAATCCAGGTTGCATCACAGCCCCTGAACGAATTTTGTCAGAATTTCTCTCTCTTTCACTGTCTTTGTTTCACGGGTTTTTAAAAGTAATTGATTTGTATAATGGGGTTTAGCTGCTTTTCACTGCTGTGTTTATGTCGCTTTTCACCCACTTCACTCACTTACAGAGAGATATAAATACATAGGTTTTAAGATTCTTACTAGTCAGATATATTCTTGGGCGGTGAATAGGGCGTGTTGAGTCCAGTTCACTGAGCAAGGAGTAGGTCTTGTCTATTACATATTCGGTTTATGGAACGCTATGTGAGCTACTTTGAAACCCTTGTTTTATGCATCACCCCACCTCACCTTTCCCGTTAAGCAGCCATAGTGTGTTTTCTAAACGTGTGACTCTGACCTGTTATGTAATTCAGTTCAAGGGTAGCGGTTTTTACATTCCCTCTATAAGTGATATCTTATGATAAGTGTCTTTTTCTGTGTGACATATTTCACTTAGAATCGTCGTACCCAAATCCACTCATCATGCTGCTACTAGCCTTATGACGTTGATTTCATGGCTGAGTGATATTCCATTGTACATAAGGACCACAACTTCTTTATCCATTCTTGTCTTTCCTGGGATATTTAAGGTGTCACGAAGTGGAAGTTCTTGTCAACAGAGCAGCCCTAAACTTTGGGGTGCCTGTGTCTTGCTGATTTTTAGTTTTCCCAATTTATACGCCCATGAGTGGAAGTGCCCTATGCTCTCTAAGCTGAGTTTTTTAGATGTTTCAGGACACACCGTACACTTCTCCAGAGTGGCTGTTGGCAATTTACATCCCGCCCATCAGCGTAACAAGGCTCCCATTTCTCCATGGCCTATCCTGCATTTCTGGTTTTGACACTTTTTTCAGCATGGCCCTTTTGACCGATGGGAAGCGAGACTTCTTTGTAGCGCTGATTTGCCTTTCCAGGTTGCTTGATTGGCCAAAAAGGGCGTATGCGTTTTTTCCTGAATATATTCAGGAAAAAACGCATACGCCCTTTTTGGCCAAGGGCATCATTGTCGAGGTTTTGCCGCTTTTCCTGTGCTTTAAAGGCGATTCGAATCTACCTCCTGAAATCTGTTTCCTGCAATTCTGCCTTGCTTTCAAATCCTCTTCTTTGCCTTCCCTCAATATATTTGTGGACGAGAGTTATCATTTCTAAGTCTGCAGGTTTGTGAATTGCCGTGCCCCTGAGCTCCATTTTTCAACTCGCTTTCTTGGGAGCTGGCCGCAAAAGCGCAGGATTGCTTCAGGCCCTACTTGGGCTCCGGGCGGCAGGCTGAGCCTGTGGTTAATTCTTCTTCCTGATGAGAAAATAGAGTGACCTGTGCCTGTCCCAATACCTAGAGCTAGTCTCTCATTGGTTCCCCCTCTTCCCGTTCATCCTCAGGACAAATTGCAACCTGTACGGAACAGGAGGTTAAAGGTGCTGATTCTCCAAGCAGGGAGATTGCTAGTATAGCGGCTGGAATGGCGAACCGGAGCACAAGGAGATGAGAAATGAGGTGCGTTTTAGAAACCTTTCCCGATCACACGGTGTACCATCTTCTGGGTTTCTCATGCATGTTTTCGATGTAGGAAGATGCCCTTGAACCTGGAGATTTGGGACCCATGGGATGGGTACCACGCAGTATGACTTTCAAGGGTCTGCGTTTGCTCACCCAACCTCACCAAACCTCTCAGCCCCAAGAGTGTCCACCCTTATGTCTCATCCATCTGTGGGTCTACATATGGTCAATCCAGGTTGCATCACAGCCCCTGAACGAATTTTGTCAGAATTTCTCTCTCTTTCACTGTCTTTGTTTCACGGGTTTTTAAAAGTAATTGATTTGTATAATGGGGTTTAGCTGCTTTCACTGCTGTGTTTATGCCGCTTTTCACCCAGTTCACTCACTTACAGAGAGATATAAATACATAGGTTTTAAGATTCTTACTAGTCAGATATATTCCTGGGCGGTGAATAGGGGTTGTTTTGTCCAGTTCACTGAGCAAGGAGTAGGTCTTGTCTATTACATATTGGGTTTATGGAACGCTATCTGAGCTACTTTGAAACCCTTGTTTTATGCATCACCCCACCTCACCTTTCCCGTTAAGCAGCCATAGTGTGTTTTCTAAACGTGTGACTCTGATCTGTTATGTAATTCAGTTCAAGGGTAGCGGTTTTTACATTCCCTCTATAAGTGATATCTTATGATAAGTGTCTTTTTCTGTGTGACTTATTTCACTTAGAATCGTCGTACCCAAATCCACTCATCATGCTGCTACTAGCCATATGACGTTGATTTCATGGCTGAGTGATATTCCATTCTACATAAGGACCACAACTTCTTTATCCATTCTTGTCTTTCCTGGGATATTTAAGGTGTCACGAAGTGGAGGTTTTTGTCAACAGAGCAGCCCTAAACTTTGGGGTGCCTGTGTCTTGCTGATTTTTAGTTTTCCCAATTTATACGCCCATGAGTGGAAGTGCCCTATGCTCTCTAAGCTGAGTTTTTTAGATGTTTCAGGACACACCGTACACTTCTCCAGAGTGGCTGTTGGCAATTTACATCCCGCCCATCAGCGTAACAAGGCTCCCATTTCTCCATGGCCTATCCTGCATTTCTGGTTTTTTTTTTTTTTTTTTTTTTTTTTTTTTTTTTAAATTTATTTATTTATTTATTTTTGGCTGTGTTGGGTCTTCGTTTCTGTGCGAGGGCTTTCTTTGGTTGTGGCGAGCGGGGGCCACTCTTCATCGCGGTGCGCGGGCCTCTCACTGTCGTGGCCTCTCTTGTTGCGGAGCACAGGCTCCAGACGCACAGGCTCATTAGTTGTGGCTCACGGGCCTAGTTGCTCCGTGGCATGTGGGATCTTCCTGGACCAGGGCTCGAACCCGTGTCCCCTGCATTGGCAGGCAGATTCTCAACCACTGCGCCACCAGGGAAGCCCGCATTTCTGGTTTTGACACTTTTTTCAGCATGGCCCTTTTGACCGATGGGAAGCGAGACTTCTTTGTAGCGCTGATTTGCCTTTCCAGGTTGCTTGGTTGGCCAAAAAGGGCGTATGCGTTTTTTCCTGAATATATTCAGGAAAAAACGCATACGCCCTTTTTGGCCAAGGGCATCATTGTCGAGGTTTTGCCGCTTTTCCTGTGCTTTAAAGGCGATTCGAATCTACCTCCTGAAATCTGTTTCCTGCAATTCTGCCTTGCTTTCAAATCCTCTTCGTTGCCTTCCCTCAATATATTTGTGGACGAGAGTTATCATTTCTAAGTCTGCAGGTTTGTGAATTGCCGTGCCCCTGAGCTCCATTTTTCAACTCGCTTTCTTGGGAGCTGGCCGCAAAAGCGCAGGATTGCTTCAGGCCCTATTTGGGCTCCGGGCGGCAGGCTGAGCCTGTGGTTAATTCTTCTTCCTGATGAGAAAATAGAGTGACCTGTGCCTGTCCCAATACCTAGAGCTAGTCTCTCATTGGTTCCCCCTCTTCCCGTTCATCCTCAGGACAAATTGCAACCTGTACGGAACAGGAGGTTAAAGGTGCTGATTCTCCAAGCAGGGAGATTGCTAGTATAGCGGCTGGAATGGCGAACCGGAGCACAAGGAGATGAGAAATGAGGTGCGTTTTATAAACCTTTCCCGATCACACGGTGTACCATCTTCTGGGTTTCTCATGCATGTTTTCGATGTAGGAAGATGCCCTTGAACCTGGAGATTTGGGACCCATGGGATGGGTACCACGCAGTATGACTTTCAAGGGTCTGCGTTTGCTCACCCAACCTCACCAAACCTCTCAGCCCCAAGAGTGTCCACCCTTATGTCTCATCCATCTGTGGGTCTACATATGGTCAATCCAGGTTGCATCACAGCCCCTGAACGAATTTTGTCAGAATTTCTCTCTCTATCACTGTCTTTGTTTCACGGGTTTTTAAAAGTAATTGATTTGTATAATGGGGTTTAGCTGCTTTTCACTGCTGTGTTTATGCCGCTTTTCACCCACTTCACTCACTTACAGAGAGATATAAATACATAGGTTTTAAGATTCTTACTAGTCAGATATATTCTTGGGCGGTGAATAGGGCGTGTTCAGTCCAGTTCACTGAGCAAGGAGTAGGTCTTGTCTATTACATATTGGGTTTATGGAACGCTATCTGAGCTACTTTGAAACCCTTGTTTTATGCATCACCCCACCTCACCTTTCCCGTTAAGCAGCCATAGTGTGTTTTCTAAACGTGTGACTCTGACCTGTTATGTAATTCAGTTCAAGGGTAGCGGTTTTTACATTCCCTCTATAAGTGATATCTTATGATAAGTGTCTTTTTCTGTGTGACTTATTTCACTTAGAATCGTCGTACCCAAATCCACTCATCATGCTGCTACTAGCCTTATGACGTTGATTTCATGGCTGAGTGATATTCCATTGTACATAAGGACCACAACTTCTTTATCCATTCTTGTCTTTCCTGGGATATTTAAGGTGTCACGAAGTGGAGGTTTTTGTCAACAGAGCAGCCCTAAACTTTGGGGTGCCAGTGTTTTGGTGATTTTTAGTTTTCCCAATTTATACGCCCATGAGTGGAAGTGCCCTATGCTCTCTAAGCTGAGTTTTTTAGATGTTTCAGGACACACCGTGCACTTCTCCAGAGTGGCTGTTGGCAATTTACATCCCGCCCATCAGCGTAGCAAGGCTCCCATTTCTCCATGGCCTATCCTGCATTTCTGGTTTTGACACTTTTTTCAGCATGGCCCTTTTGACCGATGGGAAGCGAGACTTCTTTGTAGCGCTGATTTGCCTTTCCAGGTTGCTTGGTTGGCCAAAAAGGGCGTATGCGTTTTCTCCTGAATATATTCAGGAAAAAACGTATACGCCCTTTTTGGCCAAGGGCATCATTGTCGAGGTTTTGCCGCTTTTCCTGTGCTCTAAAGGCGATTCGAATCTACCTCCTGAAATCTGTTTCCTGCAATTCTGCCTTGCTTTCAAATCCTCTTCGTTGCCTTCCCTCAATATATTTGTGGACGAGAGTTATCATTTCTAAGTCTGCAGGTTTGTGAATTGCCGTGCCCCTGAGCTCCATTTTTCAACTCGCTTTCTTGGGAGCTGGCCGCAAAAGCGCAGGACTGCTTCAGGCCCTATTCGGGCTCCGGGCGGCAGGCTGAGCCTGTGGTTAATTCTTCTTCCTGATGGGAAAATAGAGTGACCTGTGCCTGTCCCAACACCTAGAGCTAGTCTCTCATTGGTTCCCCCTCTTCCCGTTCATCCTCAGGACAAATTGCAACCTGTACGGAACAGGAGGTTAAAGGTGCTGATTCTCCAAGCAGGCTGATTGCTACTATAGCGGCTGGAATGGCGAACCGGAGAACAAGGAGATGAGAAATGACGTGCGTTTTAGAAACCTTTCCCGATCACACAGTGTACCATCTTCTGGGTTTCTCATGCATGTTTTCGATGTAGGAAGATGCCCTTGAACCTGGAGATTTGGGACCCATAGGATGGGTACCACGCAGTATGACTTTCAAGGGTCTGCGTTTGCTCACCCAACCTCACCATACGTCTCAGCCCCAATAGTGTCCACCCTTATGTCTCATCCATCTGTGGGTCTACATATGGTCAATCCAGGTTGCATCACAGCCCCTGAACGAATTTTGTCAGAATTTCTCTCTCTTTCACTGTCTTTGTTTCACGGGTTTTTAAAAGTAATTGATTTGTATAATGGGGTTTAGCTGCTTTTCACTGCTGTGTTTATGTCGCTTTTCACCCACTTCACTCACTTACAGAGAGATATAAATACATAGGTTTTAAGATTCTTACTAGTCAGATATATTCTTGGGCGGTGAATAGGGCGTGTTGAGTCCAGTTCACTGAGCAAGGAGTAGGTCTTGTCTATTACATATTCGGTTTATGGAACGCTATGTGAGCTACTTTGAAACCCTTGTTTTATGCATCACCCCACCTCACCTTTCCCGTTAAGCAGCCATAGTGTGTTTTCTAAACGTGTGACTCTGACCTGTTATGTAATTCAGTTCAAGGGTAGCGGTTTTTACATTCCCTCTATAAGTGATATCTTATGATAAGTGTCTTTTTCTGTGTGACATATTTCACTTAGAATCGTCGTACCCAAATCCACTCATCATGCTGCTACTAGCCTTATGACGTTGATTTCATGGCTGAGTGATATTCCATTGTACATAAGGACCACAACTTCTTTATCCATTCTTGTCTTTCCTGGGATATTTAAGGTGTCACGAAGTGGAAGTTCTTGTCAACAGAGCAGCCCTAAACTTTGGGGTGCCTGTGTCTTGCTGATTTTTAGTTTTCCCAATTTATACGCCCATGAGTGGAAGTGCCCTATGCTCTCTAAGCTGAGTTTTTTAGATGTTTCAGGACACACCGTACACTTCTCCAGAGTGGCTGTTGGCAATTTACATCCCGCCCATCAGCGTAACAAGGCTCCCATTTCTCCATGGCCTATCCTGCATTTCTGGTTTTGACACTTTTTTCAGCATGGCCCTTTTGACCGATGGGAAGCGAGACTTCTTTGTAGCGCTGATTTGCCTTTCCAGGTTGCTTGATTGGCCAAAAAGGGCGTATGCGTTTTTTCCTGAATATATTCAGGAAAAAACGCATACGCCCTTTTTGGCCAAGGGCATCATTGTCGAGGTTTTGCCGCTTTTCCTGTGCTTTAAAGGCGATTCGAATCTACCTCCTGAAATCTGTTTCCTGCAATTCTGCCTTGCTTTCAAATCCTCTTCTTTGCCTTCCCTCAATATATTTGTGGACGAGAGTTATCATTTCTAAGTCTGCAGGTTTGTGAATTGCCGTGCCCCTGAGCTCCATTTTTCAACTCGCTTTCTTGGGAGCTGGCCGCAAAAGCGCAGGATTGCTTCAGGCCCTACTTGGGCTCCGGGCGGCAGGCTGAGCCTGTGGTTAATTCTTCTTCCTGATGAGAAAATAGAGTGACCTGTGCCTGTCCCAATACCTAGAGCTAGTCTCTCATTGGTTCCCCCTCTTCCCGTTCATCCTCAGGACAAATTGCAACCTGTACGGAACAGGAGGTTAAAGGTGCTGATTCTCCAAGCAGGGAGATTGCTAGTATAGCGGCTGGAATGGCGAACCGGAGCACAAGGAGATGAGAAATGAGGTGCGTTTTAGAAACCTTTCCCGATCACACGGTGTACCATCTTCTGGGTTTCTCATGCATGTTTTCGATGTAGGAAGATGCCCTTGAACCTGGAGATTTGGGACCCATGGGATGGGTACCACGCAGTATGACTTTCAAGGGTCTGCGTTTGCTCACCCAACCTCACCAAACCTCTCAGCCCCAAGAGTGTCCACCCTTATGTCTCATCCATCTGTGGGTCTACATATGGTCAATCCAGGTTGCATCACAGCCCCTGAACGAATTTTGTCAGAATTTCTCTCTCTTTCACTGTCTTTGTTTCACGGGTTTTTAAAAGTAATTGATTTGTATAATGGGGTTTAGCTGCTTTCACTGCTGTGTTTATGCCGCTTTTCACCCAGTTCACTCACTTACAGAGAGATATAAATACATAGGTTTTAAGATTCTTACTAGTCAGATATATTCCTGGGCGGTGAATAGGGGTTGTTTTGTCCAGTTCACTGAGCAAGGAGTAGGTCTTGTCTATTACATATTGGGTTTATGGAACGCTATCTGAGCTACTTTGAAACCCTTGTTTTATGCATCACCCCACCTCACCTTTCCCGTTAAGCAGCCATAGTGTGTTTTCTAAACGTGTGACTCTGATCTGTTATGTAATTCAGTTCAAGGGTAGCGGTTTTTACATTCCCTCTATAAGTGATATCTTATGATAAGTGTCTTTTTCTGTGTGACTTATTTCACTTAGAATCGTCGTACCCAAATCCACTCATCATGCTGCTACTAGCCATATGACGTTGATTTCATGGCTGAGTGATATTCCATTCTACATAAGGACCACAACTTCTTTATCCATTCTTGTCTTTCCTGGGATATTTAAGGTGTCACGAAGTGGAGGTTTTTGTCAACAGAGCAGCCCTAAACTTTGGGGTGCCTGTGTCTTGCTGATTTTTAGTTTTCCCAATTTATACGCCCATGAGTGGAAGTGCCCTATGCTCTCTAAGCTGAGTTTTTTAGATGTTTCAGGACACACCGTACACTTCTCCAGAGTGGCTGTTGGCAATTTACATCCCGCCCATCAGCGTAGCAAGGCTCCCATTTCTCCATGGCCTATCCTGCATTTCTGGTTTTGACACTTTTTTCAGCATGGCCCTTTTGACCGATGGGAAGCGAGACTTCTTTGTAGCGCTGATTTGCCTTTCCAGGTTGCTTGGTTGGCCAAAAAGGGCGTATGCGTTTTTTCCTGAATATATTCAGGAAAAAACGCATACGCCCTTTTTGGCCAAGGGCATCATTGTCGAGGTTTTGCCGCTTTTCCTGTGCTTTAAAGGCGATTCGAATCTACCTCCTGAAATCTGTTTCCTGCAATTCTGCCTTGCTTTCAAATCCTCTTCGTTGCCTTCCCTCAATATATTTGTGGACGAGAGTTATCATTTCTAAGTCTGCAGGTTTGTGAATTGCCGTGCCCCTGAGCTCCATTTTTCAACTCGCTTTCTTGGGAGCTGGCCGCAAAAGCGCAGGATTGCTTCAGGCCCTATTTGGGCTCCGGGCGGCAGGCTGAGCCTGTGGTTAATTCTTCTTCCTGATGAGAAAATAGAGTGACCTGTGCCTGTCCCAATACCTAGAGCTAGTCTCTCATTGGTTCCCCCTCTTCCCGTTCATCCTCAGGACAAATTGCAACCTGTACGGAACAGGAGGTTAAAGGTGCTGATTCTCCAAGCAGGGAGATTGCTAGTATAGCGGCTGGAATGGCGAACCGGAGCACAAGGAGATGAGAAATGAGGTGCGTTTTATAAACCTTTCCCGATCACACGGTGTACCATCTTCTGGGTTTCTCATGCATGTTTTCGATGTAGGAAGATGCCCTTGAACCTGGAGATTTGGGACCCATGGGATGGGTACCACGCAGTATGACTTTCAAGGGTCTGCGTTTGCTCACCCAACCTCACCAAACGTCTCAGCCCCAAGAGTGTCCACCCTTATGTCTCATCCATCTGTGGGTCTACATATGGTCAATCCAGGTTGCATCACAGCCCCTGAACGAATTTTGTCAGAATTTCTCTCTCTATCACTGTCTTTGTTTCACGGGTTTTTAAAAGTAATTGATTTGTATAATGGGGTTTAGCTGCTTTTCACTGCTGTGTTTATGCCGCTTTTCACCCACTTCACTCACTTACAGAGAGATATAAATACATAGGTTTTAAGATTCTTACTAGTCAGATATATTCTTGGGCGGTGAATAGGGCGTGTTCAGTCCAGTTCACTGAGCAAGGAGTAGGTCTTGTCTATTACATATTGGGTTTATGGAACGCTATCTGAGCTACTTTGAAACCCTTGTTTTATGCATCACCCCACCTCACCTTTCCCGTTAAGCAGCCATAGTGTGTTTTCTAAACGTGTGACTCTGACCTGTTATGTAATTCAGTTCAAGGGTAGCGGTTTTTACATTCCCTCTATAAGTGATATCTTATGATAAGTGTCTTTTTCTGTGTGACTTATTTCACTTAGAATCGTCGTACCCAAATCCACTCATCATGCTGCTACTAGCCTTATGACGTTGATTTCATGGCTGAGTGATATTCCATTGTACATAAGGACCACAACTTCTTTATCCATTCTTGTCTTTCCTGGGATATTTAAGGTGTCACGAAGTGGAGGTTTTTGTCAACAGAGCAGCCCTAAACTTTGGGGTGCCAGTGTTTTGGTGATTTTTAGTTTTCCCAATTTATACGCCCATGAGTGGAAGTGCCCTATGCTCTCTAAGCTGAGTTTTTTAGATGTTTCAGGACACACCGTGCACTTCTCCAGAGTGGCTGTTGGCAATTTACATCCCGCCCATCAGCGTAGCAAGGCTCCCATTTCTCCATGGCCTATCCTGCATTTCTGGTTTTGACACTTTTTTCAGCATGGCCCTTTTGACCGATGGGAAGCGAGACTTCTTTGTAGCGCTGATTTGCCTTTCCAGGTTGCTTGGTTGGCCAAAAAGGGCGTATGCGTTTTTTCCTGAATATATTCAGGAAAAAACGCATACGCCCTTTTTGGCCAAGGGCATCATTGTCGAGGTTTTGCCGCTTTTCCTGTGCTTTAAAGGCGATTCGAATCTACCTCCTGAAATCTGTTTCCTGCAATTCTGCCTTGCTTTCAAATCCTCTTCGTTGCCTTCCCTCAATATATTTGTGGACGAGAGTTATCATTTCTAAGTCTGCAGGTTTGTGAATTGCCGTGCCCCTGAGCTCCATTTTTCAACTCGCTTTCTTGGGAGCTGGCCGCAAAAGCACAGGATTGCTTCAGGCCCTATTTGGGCTCCGGGCGGCAGGCTGAGCCTGTGGTTAATTCTTCTTCCTGATGAGAAAATAGAGTGACCTGTGCCTGTCCCAATACCTAGAGCTAGTCTCTCATTGGTTCCCCCTCTTCCCGTTCATCCTCAGGACAAATTGCAACCTGTACGGAACAGGAGGTTAAAGGTGCTGATTCTCCAAGCAGGGAGATTGCTAGTATAGCGGCTGGAATGGCGAACCGGAGCACAAGGAGATGAGAAATGAGGTGCGTTTTATAAACCTTTCCCGATCACACGGTGTACCATCTTCTGGGTTTCTCATGCATGTTTTCGATGTAGGAAGATGCCCTTGAACCTGGAGATTTGGGACCCATGGGATGGGTACCACGCAGTATGACTTTCAAGGGTCTGCGTTTGCTCACCCAACCTCACCAAACGTCTCAGCCCCAAGAGTGTCCACCCTTATGTCTCATCCATCTGTGGGTCTACATATGGTCAATCCAGGTTGCATCACAGCCCCTGAACGAA
This sequence comes from Balaenoptera borealis, assembly GCF_965194805.1. Classification (NCBI taxonomy): domain Eukaryota; kingdom Metazoa; phylum Chordata; class Mammalia; order Artiodactyla; family Balaenopteridae; genus Balaenoptera; species Balaenoptera borealis. Next base: position 173,159 of record NW_028123020.1, on the reverse strand, counting down.
TTTTGTCAGAATTTCTCTCTCTATCACTGTCTTTGTTTCACGGGTTTTTAAAAGTAATTGATTTGTATAATGGGGTTTAGCTGCTTTTCACTGCTGTGTTTATGCCGCTTTTCACCCACTTCACTCACTTACAGAGAGATATAAATACATAGGTTTTAAGATTCTTACTAGTCAGATATATTCTTGGGCGGTGAATAGGGCGTGTTCAGTCCAGTTCACTGAGCAAGGAGTAGGTCTTGTCTATTACATATTGGGTTTATGGAACGCTATCTGAGCTACTTTGAAACCCTTGTTTTATGCATCACCCCACCTCACCTTTCCCGTTAAGCAGCCATAGTGTGTTTTCTAAACGTGTGACTCTGACCTGTTATGTAATTCAGTTCAAGGGTAGCGGTTTTTACATTCCCTCTATAAGTGATATCTTATGATAAGTGTCTTTTTCTGTGTGACTTATTTCACTTAGAATCGTCGTACCCAAATCCACTCATCATGCTGCTACTAGCCTTATGACGTTGATTTCATGGCTGAGTGATATTCCATTGTACATAAGGACCACAACTTCTTTATCCATTCTTGTCTTTCCTGGGATATTTAAGGTGTCACGAAGTGGAGGTTTTTGTCAACAGAGCAGCCCTAAACTTTGGGGTGCCAGTGTTTTGGTGATTTTTAGTTTTCCCAATTTATACGCCCATGAGTGGAAGTGCCCTATGCTCTCTAAGCTGAGTTTTTTAGATGTTTCAGGACACACCGTGCACTTCTCCAGAGTGGCTGTTGGCAATTTACATCCCGCCCATCAGCGTAGCAAGGCTCCCATTTCTCCATGGCCTATCCTGCATTTCTGGTTTTGACACTTTTTTCAGCATGGCCCTTTTGACCGATGGGAAGCGAGACTTCTTTGTAGCGCTGATTTGCCTTTCCAGGTTGCTTGGTTGGCCAAAAAGGGCGTATGCGTTTTTTCCTGAATATATTCAGGAAAAAACGTATACGCCCTTTTTGGCCAAGGGCATCATTGTCGAGGTTTTGCCGCTTTTCCTGTGCTCTAAAGGCGATTCGAATCTACCTCCTGAAATCTGTTTCCTGCAATTCTGCCTTGCTTTCAAATCCTCTTCGTTGCCTTCCCTCAATATATTTGTGGACGAGAGTTATCATTTCTAAGTCTGCAGGTTTGTGAATTGCCGTGCCCCTGAGCTCCATTTTTCAACTCGCTTTCTTGGGAGCTGGCCGCAAAAGCGCAGGACTGCTTCAGGCCCTATTCGGGCTCCGGGCGGCAAGCTGAGCCTGTGGTTAATTCTTCTTCCTGATGAGAAAATAGAGTGACCTGTGCCTGTCCCAATACCTAGAACTAGTCTCTCATTGGTTCCCCCTCTTCCCGTTCATCCTCAGGACAAATTGCAACCTGTACGGAACAGGAGGTTAAAGGTGCTGATTCTCCAAGCAGGGAGATTGCTAGTATAGCGGCTGGAATGGCGAACCGGAGCACAAGGAGATGAGAAATGAGGTGCGTTTTAGAAACCTTTCCCGATCACACGGTGTACCATCTTCTGGGTTTCTCATGCATGTTTTCGATGTAGGAAGATGCCCTTGAACCTGGAGATTTGGGACCCATGGGATGGGTACCACGCAGTATGACTTTCAAGGGTCTGCGTTTGCTCACCCAACCTCACCAAACGTCTCAGCCCCAAGAGTGTCCACCCTTATGTCTCATCCATCTGTGGGTCTACATATGGTCAATCCAGGTTGCATCACAGCCCCTGAACGAATTTTGTCAGAATTTCTCTCTCTTTCACTGTCTTTGTTTCACGGGTTTTTAAAAGTAATTGATTTGTATAATGGGGTTTAGCTGCTTTTCACTGCTGTGTTTATGTCGCTTTTCACCCACTTCACTCACTTACAGAGCGATATAAATACATAGGTTTTAAGCTTCTTACTAGTCAGATATATTCTTGGGCGGTGAATAGGGCGTGTTGAGTCCAGTTCACTGAGCAAGGAGTAGGTCTTGTCTATTACATATTGGGTTTATGGAACGCTATCTGAGCTACTTTGAAACCCTTGTTTTATGCATCACCCCACCTCACCTTTCCCGTTAAGCAGCCATAGTGTGTTTTCTAAACGTGTGACTCTGACCTGTTATGTAATTCAGTTCAAGGGTAGCGGTTTTTACATTCCCTCTATAAGTGATATCTTATGATAAGTGTCTTTTTCTGTGTGACATATTTCACTTAGAATCGTCGTACCCAAATCCACTCATCATGCTGCTACTAGCCTTATGACGTTGATTTCATGGCTGAGTGATATTCCATTGTACATAAGGACCACAACTTCTTTATCCATTCTTGTCTTTCCTGGGATATTTAAGGTGTAACGAAGTGGAGGTTCTTGTCAACAGAGCAGCCCTAAACTTTGGGGTGCCTGTGTCTTGCTGATTTTTAGTTTTCCCAATTTATACGCCCATGAGTGGAAGTGCCCTATGCTCTCTAAGCTGAGTTTTTTAGATGTTTCAGGACACACCGTACACTTCTCCAGAGTGGCTGTTGGCAATTTACATCCCGCCCATCAGCGTAGCAAGGCTCCCATTTCTCCATGGCCTATCCTGCATTTCTGGTTTTGACACTTTTTTCAGCATGGCCCTTTTGACCGAAGGGAAGCGAGACTTCTTTGTAGCGCTGATTTGCCTTTCCAGGTTGCTTGGTTGGCCAAAAAGGGCGTATGCGTTTTTTCCTGAATATATTCAGGAAAAAACGTATACGCCCTTTTTGGCCAAGGGCATCATTGTCGAGGTTTTGCCGCTTTTCCTGTGCTCTAAAGGCGATTCGAATCTACCTCCTGAAATCTGTTTCCTGCAATTCTGCCTTGCGTTCAAATCCTCTTCTTTGCCTTCCCTCAATATATTTGTGGACGAGAGTTATCATTTCTAAGTCTGCAGGTTTGTGAATTGCTGTGCCCCTGAGCTCCATTTTTCAACTCGCTTTCTTGGGAGCTGGCCGCAAAAGCGCAGGACTGCTTCAGGCCCTATTCCGGCTCCGGGCGGCAATCTGAGCTTGTGGTTAATTCTTCTTCCTGATGAGAAAATAGAGTGACCTGTGCCTGTCCCAATACCTAGAGCTAGTCTCTCATTGGTTCCCCCTCTTCCCGTTCATCCTCAGGACAAATTGCAACCTGTACGGAACAGGAGGTTAAAGGTGCTGATTCTCCAAGCAGGGAGATTGCTAGTATAGCGGCTGGAATGGCGAACCTGAGCACAAGGAGATGAGAAATGAGGTGCGTTTTAGAAACCTTTCCCGATCACACGGTGTACCATCTTCTGGGTTTCTCATGCATGTTTTCGATGTAGGAAGATGCCCTTGAACCTGGAGATTTGGGACCCATGGAATGGGTACCACGCAGTATGACTTTCAAGGGTCTGCGTTTGCTCACCCAACCTCACCAAACGTCTCAGCCCCAAGAGTGTCCACCCTTATGTCTCATCCATCTGTGGGTCTACATATGGTCAATCCAGGTTGCATCACAGCCCCTGAACGAATTTTGTCAGAATTTCTCTCTCTTTCACTGTCTTTGTTTCACGGGTTTTTAAAAGTAATTGATTTGTATAATGGGGTTTAGCTGCTTTTCACTGCTGTGTTTATGCCGCTTTTCACCCACTTCACTCACTTACAGAGAGATATAAATACATAGGTTTTAAGCTTCTTACTAGTCAGATATATTCTTGGGCGGTGAATAGGGCGTGTTGAGTCCAGTTCACTGAGCAAGGAGTAGGTCTTGTCTATTACATATTCGGTTTATGGAACGCTATCTGAGCTACTTTGAAACCCTTGTTTTATGCATCACCCCACCTCACCTTTCCCGTTAAGCAGCCCTAGTGTGTTTTCTAAACGTGTGACTCTGACCTGTTATGTAATTCAGTTCAAGGGTAGCGGTTTTTACATTCCCTCTATAAGTGATATCTTATGATAAGTGTCTTTTTCTGTGTGACTTATTTCACTTAGAATCGTCGTACCCAAATCCACTCATCATGCTGCTACTAGCCTTATGACGTTGATTTCATGGCTGAGTGATATTCCATCGTACATAAGGACCACAACTTCTTTATCCATTCTTGTCTTTCCTGGGATATTTAAGGTGTCACGAAGTGGAGGTTTTCGTCAACAGAGCAGCCCTAAACTTTGGGGTGCCTGTGTCTTGCTGATTTTTAGTTTTCCCAATTTATACGCCCATGAGTGGAAGTGCCCTATGCTCTCTAAGCTGAGTTTTTTAGATGTTTCAGGACACACCGTACACTTCTCCAGAGTGGCTGTTGGCAATTTACATCCCGCCCATCAGCGTAGCAAGGCTCCCATTTCTCCATGGCCTATCCTGCATTTCTGGTTTTGACACTTTTTTCAGCATGGCCCTTTTGACCGATGGGAAGCGAGACTTCTTTGTAGCGCTGATTTGCCTTTCCAGGTTGCTTGGTTGGCCAAAAAGGGCGTATGCGTTTTTTCCTGAATATATTCAGGAAAAAACGCATACGCCCTTTTTGGCCAAGGGCATCATTGTCGAGGTTTTGCCGCTTTTCCTGTGCTTTAAAGGCGATTCGAATCTACCTCCTGAAAACTGTTTCCTGCAATGCTGCCTTGCTTTCAAATCCTCTTCTTTGCCTTCCCTCAATATATTTGTGGACGAGAGTTATCATTTCTAAGTCTGCAGGTTTGTGAATTGCCGTGCCCCTGAGCTCCATTTTTCAACTCGCTTTCTTGGGAGCTGGCCGCAAAAGCACAGGATTGCTTCAGGCCCTATTCGGGCTCCGGGCGGCAGGCTGAGCCTGTGGTTAATTCTTCTTCCTGATGGGAAAATAGAGTGACCTGTGCCTGTCCCAACACCTAGAGCTAGTCTCTCATTGGTTCCCCCTCTTCCCGTTCATCCTCAGGACAAATTGCAACCTGTACGGAACAGGAGGTTAAAGGTGCTGATTCTCCAAGCAGGCTGATTGCTACTATAGCGGCTGGAATGGCGAACCGGAGCACAAGGAGATGAGAAATGAGGTGCGTTTTATAAACCTTTCCCGATCACACGGTGTACCATCTTCTGGGTTTCTCATGCATGTTTTCGATGTAGGAAGATGCCCTTGAACCTGGAGATTTGGGACCCATGGGATGGGTACTACGCAGTATGACTTTCAAGGGTCTGCGTTTGCTCACCCAACCTCACCAAACCTCTCAGCCCCAAGAGTGTCCACCCTTATGTCTCATCCTTCTGTGGGTCTACATATGGTCAATCCAGGTTGCATCACAGCCCCTGAACGAATTTTGTCAGAATTTCTCTCTCTTTCACTGTCTTTGTTTCACGGGTTTTTAAAAGTAATTGATTTGTATAATGGGGTTTAGCTGCTTTTCACTGCTGTGTTTATGCCGCTTTTCACCCACTTCACTCACTTACAGAGAGATATCAATACATAGGTTTTAAGCTTCTTACTAGTCAGATATATTCTTGGGCGGTGAATAGGGCGTGTTGAGTCCAGTTCACTGAGCAAGGAGTAGGTCTTGTCTATTACATATTGGGTTTATGGAACGCTATCTGAGCTAATTTGAAACGCTTGTTTTATACATCACCCCACCTCACCTTTCCCGTTAAGCAGCCCTAGTGTGTTTTCTAAACGTGTGACTCTGACCTGTTATGTAATTCAGTTCAAGGGTAGCGGTTTTTACATTCCCTCTATAAGTGATATCTTATGATAAGTGTCTTTTTCTGTGTGACTTATTTCACTTAGAATCGTCGTACCCAAATCCACTCATCATGCTGCTACTAGCCTTATGACGTTGATTTCATGGCTGAGTGATATTCCATTGTACATAAGGACCACAACTTCTTTATCCATTCTTGTCTTTCCTGGGATATTTAAGGTGTCACGAAGTGGAGGTTTTTGTCAACAGAGCAGCCCTAAACTTTGGGGTGCCTGTGTCTTGCTGATTTTTAGTTTTCCCAATTTATACGCCCATGAGTGGAAGTGCCCTATGCTCTCTAAGCTGAGTTTTTTAGATGTTTCAGGACACACCGTACACTTCTCCAGAGTGGCTGTTGGCAATTTACATCCCGCCCATCAGCGTAGCAAGGCTCCCATTTCTCCATGGCCTATCCTGCATTTCTGGTTTTGACACTTTTTTCAGCATGGCCCTTTTGACCGATGGGAAGCGAGACTTCTTTGTAGCGCTGATTTGCCTTTCCAGGTTGCTTGGTTGGCCAAAAAGGGCGTATGCGTTTTTTCCTGAATATATTCAGGAAAAAACGCATACGCCCTTTTTGGCCAAGGGCATCATTGTCGAGGTTTTGCCGGTTTTCCTGTGCTTTAAAGGCGATTCGAATCTACCTCCTGAAATCTGTTTCCTGCAATTCTGCCTTGCTTTCAAGTCCTCTTAGTTGCCTTCCCTCAATATATTTGTGGACGAGAGTTATCATTTCTAAGTCTGCAGGTTTGTGAATTGCCGTGCCCCTGAGCTCCATTTTTCAACTCGCTTTCTTGGGAGCTGGCCGCAAAAGCGCAGGATTGCTTCAGGCCCTATTCGGGCTCCGGGCGGCAGGCTGAGCCTGTGGTTAATTCTTCTTCCTGATGAGAAAATAGAGTGACCTGTGCCTGTCCCAATACCTAGAGCTAGTCTCTCATTGGTTCCCCCTCTTCCCGTTCATCCTCAGGACAAATTGCAACCTGTACGGAACAGGAGGTTAAAGGTGCTGATTCTCCAAGCAGGGAGATTACTAGTATAGCGGCTGGAATGGCGAACCGGAGCACAAGGAGATGAGAAATGAGGTGCGTTTTAGAAACCTTTCCCGATCACACGGTGTACCATCTTCTGGGTTTCTCATGCATGTTTTCGATGTAGGAAGATGCCCTTGAACCTGGAGATTTGGGACCCATGGGACGGGTACCACGCAGTATGACTTTCAAGGGTCTGCGTTTGCTCACCCAACCTCACCAAACCTCTCAGTCCCAAGAGTGTCCACCCTTATGTCTCATCCATCTGTGGGTCTACATATGGTCAATCCAGGTTGCATCACAGCCCGTGAACGAATTTTGTCAGAATTTCTCTCTCTTGCATTGTCTTTGTTTCACGGGTTTTTAAAAGTAATTGATTTGTATAATGGGGTTTAGCTGCTTTTCACTGCTGTGTTTATGCCGTTTTACACCCACCTGACTCACTTACAGAGAGATATCAATACATAGGTTTTAAGATTCTTACTAGTCAGATATATTCTTGGGCGGTGAATAGGGGGTGTTGAGTCCAGTTCACAGAGCAAGGACTACGTCTTGTATATTACATATTGGGTTTTTGAAACGGTACCTGAGCCAATTTGAAGCCCTTCTTTTATGCATCACCCCACCTCACCTTTCCCGTTAAGCAGCCCTAGTGTGTTTTCTAAACGTGTGACTCTGACCTGTTATGTAATTCAGCTCAAGGGTAGCGGTTTTTACATTCCCTCTATAAGTGATATCTTATGATAAGTGTCTTTTTCTGTGTGACTTATTTCACTTAGAATCGTCGTACCCAAATCCACTCATCATGCTGCTACTAGCCTTATGACGTTGATTTCATGGCTGAGTGATATTCCATTGTACATAAGGACCACAACTTCTTTATCCATTCTTGTCTTTCCTGGGATATTTAAGGTGTCACGAAGTGGAGGTTTTTGTCAACAGAGCAGCCCTAAACTTTGGGGTGCCTGTGTCTTGCTGATTTTTAGTTTTCCCAATTTATACGCCCATGAGTGGAAGTGCCCTATGCTCTCTAAGCTGAGTTTTTTAGATGTTTCAGGACACACCGTACACTTCTCCAGAGTGGCTGTTGGCAATTTACATCCCGCCCATCAGCGTAGCAAGGCTCCCATTTCTCCATGGCCTATCCTGCATTTCTGGTTTTGACACTTTTTTCAGCATGGCCCTTTTGACCGATGGGAAGCGAGACTTCTTTGTAGCGCTGATTTGCCTTTCCAGGTTGCTTGGTTGGCCAAAAAGGGCGTATGCGTTTTTTCCTGAATATATTCAGGAAAAAACGCATACGCCCTTTTTGGCCAAGGGCATCATTGTCGAGGTTTTGCCGCTTTTCCTGTGCTTTAAAGGCGATTCGAATCTACCTCCTGAAATCTGTTTCCTGCAATTCTGCCTTGCTTTCAAATCCTCTTCTTTGCCTTCCCTCAATATATTTGTGGACGAGAGTTATCATTTCTAAGTCTGCAGGTTTGTGAATTGCCGTGCCCCTGAGCTCCATTTTTCAACTCGCTTTCTTGGGAGCTGGCCGCAAAAGCGCAGGATTGCTTCAGGCCCTTTTCGGGCTCCGGGCGGCAGGCTGAGCCTGTGGTTAATTCTTCTTCCTGATGAGAAAATAGAGTGACCTGTGCCTGTCCCAATACCTAGAGCTAGTCTCTCATTGGTTCCCCCTCTTCCCGTTCATCCTCAGGACAAATTGCAACCTGTACGGAACAGGAGGTTAAAGGTGCTGATTCTCCAAGCAGGCTGATTGCTACTATAGCGGCTGGAATGGCGAACCGGAGCACAAGGAGATGAGAAATGAGGTGCGTTTTAGAAACCTTTCCCGATCACACAGTGTACCATCTTCTGGGTTTCTCATGCATGTTTTCGATGTAGGAAGATGCCCTTGAACCTGGAGATTTGGGACCCATGGGATGGGTACCACGCAGTATGACTTTCAAGGGTCTGCGTTTGCTCACCCAACCTCACCAAACGACTCAGCCCCAAGAGTGTCCACCCTTATGTCTCATCCGTCTGTGGGTCTACATATGGTCAATCCAGGTTGCATCACAGCCCCTGAACGAATTTTGTCAGAATTTCTCTCTCTTTCACTGTCTTTGTTTCACGGGTTTTTAAAAGTAATTGATTTGTATAATGGGGTTTAGCTGCTTTTCACTGCTGTGTTTATGTCGCTTTTCACCCACTTCACTCACTTACAGAGCGATATAAATACATAGGTTTTAAGATTCTTACTAGTCAGATATATTCTTGGGCGGTGAATAGGGCGTGTTGAGTCCAGTTCACTGAGCAAGGAGTAGGTCTTGTCTATTACATATTGGGTTTATGGAACGCTATCTGAGCTACTTTGAAACCCTTGTTTTATGCATCACCCCACCTCACCTTTCCCGTTAAGCAGCCATAGTGTGTTTTCTAAACGTGTGACTCTGACCTGTTATGTAATTCAGTTCAAGGGTAGCGGTTTTTACATTCCCTCTATAAGTGATATCTTATGATAAGTGTCTTTTTCTGTGTGACATATTTCACTTAGAATCGTCGTACCCAAATCCACTCATCATGCTGCTACTAGCCTTATGACGTTGATTTCATGGCTGAGTGATATTCCATTGTACATAAGGACCACAACTTCTTTATCCATTCTTGTCTTTCCTGGGATATTTAAGGTGTAACGAAGTGGAGGTTCTTGTCAACAGAGCAGCCCTAAACTTTGGGGTGCCTGTGTCTTGCTGATTTTTAGTTTTCCCAATTTATACGCCCATGAGTGGAAGTGCCCTATGCTCTCTAAGCTGAGTTTTTTAGATGTTTCAGGACACACCGTACACTTCTCCAGAGTGGCTGTTGGCAATTTACATCCCGCCCATCAGCGTAGCAAGGCTCCCATTTCTCCATGGCCTATCCTGCATTTCTGGTTTTGACACTTTTTTCAGCATGGCCCTTTTGACCGATGGGAAGCGAGACTTCTTTGTAGCGCTGATTTGCCTTTCCAGGTTGCTTGGTTGGCCAAAAAGGGCGTATGCGTTTTTTCCTGAATATATTCAGGAAAAAACGTATACGCCCTTTTTGGCCAAGGGCATCATTGTCGAGGTTTTGCCGCTTTTCCTGTGCTCTAAAGGCGATTCGAATCTACCTCCTGAAATCTGTTTCCTGCAATTCTGCCTTGCGTTCAAATCCTCTTCTTTGCCTTCCCTCAATATATTTGTGGACGAGAGTTATCATTTCTAAGTCTGCAGGTTTGTGAATTGCCGTGCCCCTGAGCTCCATTTTTCAACTCGCTTTCTTGGGAGCTGGCCGCAAAAGCGCAGGACTGCTTCAGGCCCTATTCCGGCTCCGGGCGGCAATCTGAGCTTGTGGTTAATTCTTCTTCCTGATGAGAAAATAGAGTGACCTGTGCCTGTCCCAATACCTAGAGCTAGTCTCTCATTGGTTCCCCCTCTTCCCGTTCATCCTCAGGACAAATTGCAACCTGTACGGAACAGGAGGTTAAAGGTGCTGATTCTCCAAGCAGGGAGATTGCTAGTATAGCGGCTGGAATGGCGAACCGGAGCACAAGGAGATGAGAAATGAGGTGCGTTTTAGAAACCTTTCCCGATCACACGGTGTACCATCTTCTGGGTTTCTCATGCATGTTTTCGATGTAGGAAGATGCCCTTGAACCTGGAGATTTGGGACCCATGGGATGGGTACCACGCAGTATGACTTTCAAGGGTCTGCGTTTGCTCACCCAACCTCACCAAACGTCTCAGCCCCAAGAGTGTCCACCCTTATGTCTCATCCATCTGTGGGTCTACATATGGTCAATCCAGGTTGCATCACAGCCCCTGAACGAATTTTGTCAGAATTTCTCTCTCTTTCACTGTCTTTGTTTCACGGGTTTTTAAAAGTAATTGATTTGTATAATGGGGTTTAGCTGCTTTTCACTGCTGTGTTTATGCCGCTTTTCACCCACTTCACTCACTTACAGAGAGATATAAATACATAGGTTTTAAGCTTCTTACTAGTCAGATATATTCTTGGGCGGTGAATAGGGCGTGTTGAGTCCAGTTCACTGAGCAAGGAGTAGGTCTTGTCTATTACATATTCGGTTTATGGAACGCTATCTGAGCTACTTTGAAACCCTTGTTTTATGCATCACCCCACCTCACCTTTCCCGTTAAGCAGCCATAGTGTGTTTTCTAAACGTGTGACTCTGACCTGTTATGTAATTCAGTTCAAGGGTAGCGGTTTTTACATTCCCTCTATAAGTGATACCTTATGATAAGTGTCTTTTTCTGTGTGACTTATTTCACTTAGAATCGTCGTACCCAAATCCACTCATCATGCTGCTACTAGCCTTATGACGTTGATTTCATGGCTGAGTGATATTCCATTGTACATAAGGACCACAACTTCTTTATCCATTCTTGTCTTTCCTGGGATATTTAAGGTGTCACGAAGTGGAGGTTTTTGTCAACAGAGCAGCCCTAAACTTTGGGGTGCCTGTGTCTTGCTGATTTTTAGTTTTCCCAATTTATACGCCCATGAGTGGAAGTGCCCTATGCTCTCTAAGCTGAGTTTTTTAGATGTTTCAGGACACACCGTACACTTCTCCAGAGTGGCTGTTGGCAATTTACATCCCGCCCATCAGCGTAGCAAGGCTCCCATTTCTCCATGGCCTATCCTGCATTTCTGGTTTTGACACTTTTTTCAGCATGGCCCTTTTGACCGATGGGAAGCGAGACTTCTTTGTAGCGCTGATTTGCCTTTCCAGGTTGCTTGGTTGGCCAAAAAGGGCGTATGCGTTTTTTCCTGAATATATTCAGGAAAAAACGCATACGCCCTTTTTGGCCAAGGGCATCATTGTCGAGGTTTTGCCGCTTTTCCTGTGCTTTAAAGGCGATTCGAATCTACCTCCTGAAAACTGTTTCCTGCAATGCTGCCTTGCTTTCAAATCCTCTTCTTTGCCTTCCCTCAATATATTTGTGGACGAGAGTTATCATTTCTAAGTCTGCAGGTTTGTGAATTGCCGTGCCCCTGAGCTCCATTTTTCAACTCGCTTTCTTGGGAGCTGGCCGCAAAAGCGCAGGATTGCTTCAGGCCCTATTCGGGCTCCGGGCGGCAGGCTGAGCCTGTGGTTAATTCTTCTTCCTGATGGGAAAATAGAGTGACCTGTGCCTGTCCCAACACCTAGAGCTAGTCTCTCATTGGTTCCCCCTCTTCCCGTTCATCCTCAGGACAAATTGCAACCTGTACGGAACAGGAGGTTAAAGGTGCTGATTCTCCAAGCAGGCTGATTGCTACTATAGCGGCTGGAATGGCGAACCGGAGCACAAGGAGATGAGAAATGAGGTGCGTTTTAGAAACCTTTCCCGATCACACGGTGTACCATCTTCTGGGTTTCTCATGCATGTTTTCGATGTAGGAAGATGCCCTTGAACCTGGAGATTTGGGACCCATGGGATGGGTACTACGCAGTATGACTTTCAAGGGTCTGCGTTTGCTCACCCAACCTCACCAAAAGTCTCAGCCCCAAGAGTGTCCACCCTTATGTCTCATCCATCTGTGGGTCTACATATGGTCAATCCAGGTTGCATCACAGCCCCTGAACGAATTTTGTCAGAATTTCTCTCTCTTTCACTTTCTTTGTTTCACGGGATTTTAAAAGTAATTGATTTGTATAATGGGGTTTAGCTGCTTTTCACTGCTGTGTTTATGTCACTTTTCACCCACTTCACTCACTTACAGAGAGATATAAATACATAGGTTTTAAGATTCTTACTAGTCAGATATATTCTTGGTCGGTGAATAGGACGTGTTGAGTCCAGTTCACTGAGCAAGGAGTAGGTCTTGTCTATTACATATTCGGTTTATGGAACGCTATCTGAGCTAATTTGAAACCCTTCTTTTATGCATCACCCCACCTCACCTTTCCCGTTAAGCAGCCATAGTGTGTTTCCTAAACGTGTGACTCTGACCTGTTATGTAATTCAGTTCAAGGGTAGCGGTTTTTACATTCCCTCTATAAGTGATATCTTATGATAAGTGTCTTTTTCTGTGTGACATATTTCACTTAGAATCGTCGTACCCAAATCCACTCATCATGCTGCTACTAGCCTTATGACGTTGATTTCATGGCTGAGTGATATTCCATTGTACATAAGGACCACAACTTCTTTATCCATTCTTGTCTTTCCTGGGATATTTAAGGTGTCACGAAGTGGAGGTTTTTGTCAACAGAGCAGCCCTAAACTTTGGGGTGCCTGTGTCTTGCTGATTTTTAGTTTTCCCAATTTATACGCCCATGAGTGGAAGTGCCCTATGCTCTCTAAGCTGAGTTTTTTAGATGTTTCAGGACACACCGTACACTTCTCCAGAGTGGCTGTTGGCAATTTACATCCCGCCCATCAGCGTAGCAAGGCTCCCATTTCTCCATGGCCTATCCTGCATTTCTGGTTTTGACACTTTTTTCAGCATGGCCCTTTTGACCGATGGGAAGCGAGACTTCTTTGTAGCGCTGATTTGCCTTTCCAGGTTGCTTGGTTGGCCAAAAAGGGCGTATGCGTTTTTTCCTGAATATATTCAGGAAAAAACGCATACGCCCTTTTTGGCCAAGGGCATCATTGTCGAGGTTTTGCCGCTTTTCCTGTGCTCTAAAGGCGATTCGAATCTACCTCCTGAAATCTGTTTCCTGCAATTCTGCCTTGCTTTCAAATCCTCTTCTTTGCCTTCCCTCAATATATTTGTGGACGAGAGTTATCATTTCTAAGTCTGCAGGTTTGTGAATTGCCGTGCCCCTGAGCTCCATTTTTCAACTCGCTTTCTTGGGAGCTGGCCGCAAAAGCGCAGGACTGCTTCAGGCCCTATTCGGGCTCCGGGCGGCAGGTTGAGCCTGTGGTTAATTCTTCTTCCTGATGAGAAAATAGAGTGACCTGTGCCTGTCCCAATACCTAGAGCTAGTCTCTCATTGGTTCCCCCTCTTCCCGTTCATCCTCAGGACAAATTGCAACCTGTACGGAACAGGAGGTTAAAGGTGCTGATTCTCCAAGCAGGGAGATTGCTAGTATAGCGGCTGGAATGGCGAACCGGAGCGCAAGGAGATGAGAAATGAGGTGCGTTTTAGAAACCTTTCCCGATCACACGGTGTACCATCTTCTGGGTTTCTCATGCATGTTTTCGATGTAGGAAGATGCCCTTGAACCTGGAGATTTGGGACCCATGGGATGGGTACCACGCAGTATGACTTTCAAGGGTCTGCGTTTGCTCACCCAACCTCACCAAACCTCTCAGCCCCAAGAGTGTCCACCCTTATGTCTCATCCATCTGTGGGTCTACATATGGTCAATCCAGGTTGCATCACAGCCCCTGAACGAATTTTGTCAGAATTTCTCTCTCTTTCACTGTCTTTGTTTCACGAGTTTTTAAAAATAATTGATTTGTATAATGGGGTTTAGCTGCTTTTCACTGCTGTGTTTATGCCGCTTTTCACCCACTTCACTCACTTACAGAGAGATATAAATACATAGGTTTTAAGCTTCTTACTAGTCAGATATATTCTTGGGCGGTGAATAGGGCGTGTTGAGTCCAGTTCACTGAGCAAGGAGTAGGTCTTGTCTATTACATATTGGGTTTATGGAACGCTATCTGAGCTACTTTGAAACCCTTGTTTTATGCATCACCCCACCTCACCTTTCCCGTTAAGCAGCCATAGTGTGTTTTCTAAACGTGTGACTCTGACCTGTTATGTAATTCAGTTCAAGGGTAGCGGTTTTTACATTCCCTCTATAAGTGATATCTTATGATAAGTGTCTTTTTCTGTGTGACTTATTTCACTTAGAATCGTCGTACCCAAATCCACTCATCATGCTGCTCCTAGCCTTATGACGTTGATTTCATGGCTGAGTGATATTCCATTGTACATAAGGACCACAACTTCTTTATCCATTCTTGTCTTTCCTGGGATATTTAAGGTGTAACGAAGTGGAGGTTTTTGTCAACAGAGCAGCCCTAAACTTTGGGGTGCCTGTGTCTTGCTGATTTTTAGTTTTCCTAATTTATACGCCCATGAGTGGAAGTGCCCTATGCTCTCTAAGCTGAGTTTTTTAGATGTTTCAGGACACACCGTACACTTCTCCAGAGTGGCTGTTGGCAATTTACATCCCGCCCATCAGCGTAGCAAGGCTCCCTTTTCTCCATGGCCTATCCTGCATTTCTGGTTTTGACACTTTTTTCAGCATGGCCCTTTTGACCGATGGGAAGCGAGACTTCTTTGTAGCGCTGATTTGCCTTTCCAGGTTGCTTGGTTGGCCAAAAAGGGCGTATGCGTTTTTTCCTGAATATATTTAGGAAAAAACGCATACGCCCTTTTTGGCCAAGGGCATCATTGTCGAGGTTTTGCCGCTTTTCCTGTGCTTTAAAGGCGATTCGAATCTACCTCCTGAAATCTGTTTCCTGCAATTCTGCCTTGCTTTCAAGTCCTCTTCGTTGCCTTCCCTCAATATATTTGTGGACGAGAGTTATCATTTCTAAGTCTGCAGGTTTGTGAATTGCCGTGCCCCTGAGCTCCATTTTTCAACTCGCTTTCTTGAGAGCTGGCCGCAAAAGCGCAGGATTGCTTCAGGCCCTATTCGGGCTCCGGGCGGCAGGCTGAGCCTGTGGTTAATTCTTCTTCCTGATGAGAAAATAGAGTGACCTGTGCCTGTCCCAATACCTAGAGCTAGTCTCTCATTGGTTCCCCCTCTTCCCGTTCATCCTCAGGACAAATTGCAACCTGTACGGAACAGGAGGTTAAAGGTGCTGATTCTCCAAGCAGGGAGATTACTAGTATAGTGGCTGGAATGGCGAACCGGAGCACAAGGAGATGAGAAATGAGGTGCGTTTTAGAAACCTTTCCCGATCACATGGTGTACCATCTTCTGGGTTTCTCATGCATGTTTTCGATGTAGGAAGATGCCCTTGAACCTGGAGATTTGGGACCCATGGGATGGGTACCACGCAGTATGACTTTCAAGGGTCTGCGTTTGCTCACCCAACCTCACCAAACCTCTCAGTCCCAAGAGTGTCCACCCTTATGTCTCATCCATCTGTGGGTCTACATATGGTCAATCCAGGTTGCATCACAGCCCCTGAACGAATTTTGTCAGAATTTCTCTCTCTTTCACTGTCTTTGTTTCACGGGTTTTTAAAAGTAATTGATTTGTATAATGGGGTTTAGCTGCTTTTCACTGCTGTGTTTATGCCGCTTTTCACCCACTTCACTCACTTACAGAGCGATATAAATACATAGGTTTTAAGCTTCTTACTAGTCAGATATATTCTTGGGCGGTGAATAGGGCGTGTTGAGTCCAGTTCACTGAGCAAGGAGTAGGTCTTGTCTATTACATATTCGGTTTATGGAACGCTATCTGAGCTACTTTGAAACCCTTGTTTTATGCATCACCCCACCTCACCTTTCCCGTTAAGCAGCCATAGTGTGTTTTCTAAACGTGTGACTCTGACCTGTTATGTAATTCAGTTCAAGGGTAGCGGTTTTTACATTCCCTCTATAAGTGATATCTTATGATAAGTGTCTTTTTCTGTGTGACTTATTTCACTTAGAATCGTCGTACCCAAATCCACTCATCATGCTGCTACTAGCCTTATGACGTTGATTTCATGGCTGAGTGATATTCCATTGTACATAAGGACCACAACTTCTTTATCCATTCTTGTCTTTCCTGGGATATTTAAGGTGTCACGAAGTGGAGGTTTTTGTCAACAGAGCAGCCCTAAACTTTGGGGTGCCTGTGTCTTGCTGATTTTTACTTTTCCCAATTTATACGCCCATGAGTGGAAGTGCCCTATGCTCTCTAAGCTGAGTGTTTTAGATGTTTCAGGACACACCGTACACTTCTCCAGAGTGGCTGTTGGCAATTTACATCCCGCCCATCAGCGTAGCAAGGCTCCCATTTCTACATGGCCTATCCTGCATTTCTGGTTTTGACACTTTTTTCAGCATGGCCCTTTTGACCGATGGGAAGCGAGACTTCTTTGTAGCGCTGATTTGCCTTTCCAGGTTGCTTGGTTGGCCAAAAAGGGCGTATGCGTTTTTTCCTGAATATATTCAGGAAAAAACGCATACGCCCTTTTTGGCCAAGGGCATCATTGTCGAGGTTTTGCCGCTTTTCCTGTGCTTTAAAGGCGATTCGAATCTACCTCCTGAAATCTGTTTCCTGCAATTCTGCCTTGCTTTCAAATCCTCTTCGTTGCCTTCCCTCAATATATTTGTGGACGAGAGTTATCATTTCTAAGTCTGCAGGTTTGTGAATTGCCGTGCCCCTGAGCTCCATTTTTCAACTCGCTTTCTTGGGAGCTGGCCGCAAAAGCGCAGGATTGCTTCAGGCCCTATTTGGGCTCCGGGCCGCAGGCTGAGCCTGTGGTTAATTCTTCTTCCTGATGAGAAAATAGAGTGACCTGTGCCTGTCCCAATACCTAGAGCTAGTCTCTCATTGGTTCCCCCTCTTCCCGTTCATCCTCAGGACAAATTGCAACCTGTACAGAACAGGAGGTTAAAGGTGCTGATTCTCCAAGCAGGGAGATTGCTAGTATAGCGGCTGGAATGGCGAACCGGAGCACAAGGAGATGAGAAATGAGGTGCGTTTTAGAAACCTTTCCCGATCACACGGTGTACCATCTTCTGGGTTTCTCATGCATGTTTTCGATGTAGGAAGATGCCCTTGAACCTGGAGATTTGGGACCCATGGGATGGGTACCACGCAGTATGACTTTCAAGGGTCTGCGTTTGCTCACCCAACCTCACCAAACGTCTCAGCCCCAAGAGTGTCCACCCTTATGTCTCATCCATCTGTGGGTCTACATATGGTCAATCCAGGTTGCATCACAGCCCCTGAACGAATTTTGTCAGAATTTCTCTCTCTTTTACTTTCTTTGTTTCACGGGTTTTTAAAAGTAATTGATATGTATAATGGGGTTTAGCTGCTTTTCACTGCTGTGTTTATGTCGCTTTTCACCCACTTCACTCACTTACAGAGAGATATAAATACATAGGTTTTAAGATTCTTACTAGTCAGATATATTCTTGGGCGGTGAATAGGGCGTGTTGAGTCCAGTTCACTGAGCAAGGAGTAGGTCTTGTCTATTACATATTCGGTTTATGGAACGCTATCTGAGCTAATTTGAAACCCTTCTTTTATGCATCACCCCACCTCACCTTTCCCGTTAAGCAGCCATAGTGTGTTTTCTAAACGTGTGACTCTGACCTGTTATGTAATTCAGTTCAAGGGTAGCGGTTTTTACATTCCCTCTATAAGTGATATCTTATGATAAGTGTCTTTTTCTGTGTGACATATTTCACTTAGAATCGTCGTACCCAAATCCACTCATCATGCTGCTACTAGCCTTATGACGTTGATTTCATGGCTGAGTGATATTCCATTGTACATAAGGACCACAACTTCTTTATCCATTCTTGTCTTTCCTGGGATATTTAAGGTGTAACAAAGTGGAGGTTCTTGTCAACAGAGCAGCCCTAAACTTTGGGGTGCCTGTGTCTTGCTGATTTTTAGTTTTCCCAATTTATACGCCCATGAGTGGAAGTGCCCTATGCTCTCTAAGCTGAGTTTTTTAGATGTTTCAGGACACACCGTACACTTCTCCAGAGTGGCTGTTGGCAATTTACATCCCGCCCATCAGCGTAACAAGGCTCCCATTTCTCCATGGCCTATCCTGCATTTCTGGTTTTTTTTTTTTTTTTTTTTTTTTTTTTTTTTTTTAAATTTATTTATTTATTTATTTTTGGCTGTGTTGGGTCTTCGTTTCTGTGCGAGGGCTTTCTTTGGTTGTGGCGAGCGGGGGCCACTCTTCATCGCGGTGCGCGGGCCTCTCACTGTCGTGGCCTCTCTTGTTGCGGAGCACAGGCTCCAGACGCACAGGCTCATTAGTTGTGGCTCACGGGCCTAGTTGCTCCGTGGCATGTGGGATCTTCCTGGACCAGGGCTCGAACCCGTGTCCCCTGCATTGGCAGGCAGATTCTCAACCACTGCGCCACCAGGGAAGCCCGCATTTCTGGTTTTGACACTTTTTTCAGCATGGCCCTTTTGACCGATGGGAAGCGAGACTTCTTTGTAGCGCTGATTTGCCTTTCCAGGTTGCTTGGTTGGCCAAAAAGGGCGTATGCGTTTTTTCCTGAATATATTCAGGAAAAAACGCATACGCCCTTTTTGGCCAAGGGCATCATTGTCGAGGTTTTGCCGCTTTTCCTGTGCTTTAAAGGCGATTCGAATCTACCTCCTGAAATCTGTTTCCTGCAATTCTGCCTTGCTTTCAAATCCTCTTCGTTGCCTTCCCTCAATATATTTGTGGACGAGAGTTATCATTTCTAAGTCTGCAGGTTTGTGAATTGCCGTGCCCCTGAGCTCCATTTTTCAACTCGCTTTCTTGGGAGCTGGCCGCAAAAGCGCAGGATTGCTTCAGGCCCTATTTGGGCTCCGGGCGGCAGGCTGAGCCTGTGGTTAATTCTTCTTCCTGATGAGAAAATAGAGTGACCTGTGCCTGTCCCAATACCTAGAGCTAGTCTCTCATTGGTTCCCCCTCTTCCCGTTCATCCTCAGGACAAATTGCAACCTGTACGGAACAGGAGGTTAAAGGTGCTGATTCTCCAAGCAGGGAGATTGCTAGTATAGCGGCTGGAATGGCGAACCGGAGCACAAGGAGATGAGAAATGAGGTGCGTTTTATAAACCTTTCCCGATCACACGGTGTACCATCTTCTGGGTTTCTCATGCATGTTTTCGATGTAGGAAGATGCCCTTGAACCTGGAGATTTGGGACCCATGGGATGGGTACCACGCAGTATGACTTTCAAGGGTCTGCGTTTGCTCACCCAACCTCACCAAACGTCTCAGCCCCAAGAGTGTCCACCCTTATGTCTCATCCATCTGTGGGTCTACATATGGTCAATCCAGGTTGCATCACAGCCCCTGAACGAATTTTGTCAGAATTTCTCTCTCTATCACTGTCTTTGTTTCACGGGTTTTTAAAAGTAATTGATTTGTATAATGGGGTTTAGCTGCTTTTCACTGCTGTGTTTATGCCGCTTTTCACCCACTTCACTCACTTACAGAGAGATATAAATACATAGGTTTTAAGATTCTTACTAGTCAGATATATTCTTGGGCGGTGAATAGGGCGTGTTCAGTCCAGTTCACTGAGCAAGGAGTAGGTCTTGTCTATTACATATTGGGTTTATGGAACGCTATCTGAGCTACTTTGAAACCCTTGTTTTATGCATCACCCCACCTCACCTTTCCCGTTAAGCAGCCATAGTGTGTTTTCTAAACGTGTGACTCTGACCTGTTATGTAATTCAGTTCAAGGGTAGCGGTTTTTACATTCCCTCTATAAGTGATATCTTATGATAAGTGTCTTTTTCTGTGTGACTTATTTCACTTAGAATCGTCGTACCCAAATCCACTCATCATGCTGCTACTAGCCTTATGACGTTGATTTCATGGCTGAGTGATATTCCATTGTACATAAGGACCACAACTTCTTTATCCATTCTTGTCTTTCCTGGGATATTTAAGGTGTCACGAAGTGGAGGTTTTTGTCAACAGAGCAGCCCTAAACTTTGGGGTGCCAGTGTTTTGGTGATTTTTAGTTTTCCCAATTTATACGCCCATGAGTGGAAGTGCCCTATGCTCTCTAAGCTGAGTTTTTTAGATGTTTCAGGACACACCGTGCACTTCTCCAGAGTGGCTGTTGGCAATTTACATCCCGCCCATCAGCGTAGCAAGGCTCCCATTTCTCCATGGCCTATCCTGCATTTCTGGTTTTGACACTTTTTTCAGCATGGCCCTTTTGACCGATGGGAAGCGAGACTTCTTTGTAGCGCTGATTTGCCTTTCCAGGTTGCTTGGTTGGCCAAAAAGGGCGTATGCGTTTTCTCCTGAATATATTCAGGAAAAAACGTATACGCCCTTTTTGGCCAAGGGCATCATTGTCGAGGTTTTGCCGCTTTTCCTGTGCTCTAAAGGCGATTCGAATCTACCTCCTGAAATCTGTTTCCTGCAATTCTGCCTTGCTTTCAAATCCTCTTCGTTGCCTTCCCTCAATATATTTGTGGACGAGAGTTATCATTTCTAAGTCTGCAGGTTTGTGAATTGCCGTGCCCCTGAGCTCCATTTTTCAACTCGCTTTCTTGGGAGCTGGCCGCAAAAGCGCAGGACTGCTTCAGGCCCTATTCGGGCTCCGGGCGGCAGGCTGAGCCTGTGGTTAATTCTTCTTCCTGATGGGAAAATAGAGTGACCTGTGCCTGTCCCAACACCTAGAGCTAGTCTCTCATTGGTTCCCCCTCTTCCCGTTCATCCTCAGGACAAATTGCAACCTGTACGGAACAGGAGGTTAAAGGTGCTGATTCTCCAAGCAGGCTGATTGCTACTATAGCGGCTGGAATGGCGAACCGGAGCACAAGGAGATGAGAAATGACGTGCGTTTTAGAAACCTTTCCCGATCACACAGTGTACCATCTTCTGGGTTTCTCATGCATGTTTTCGATGTAGGAAGATGCCCTTGAACCTGGAGATTTGGGACCCATAGGATGGGTACCACGCAGTATGACTTTCAAGGGTCTGCGTTTGCTCACCCAACCTCACCATACGTCTCAGCCCCAAGAGTGTCCACCCTTATGTCTCATCCATCTGTGGGTCTACATATGGTCAATCCAGGTTGCATCACAGCCCCTGAACGAATTTTGTCAGAATTTCTCTCTCTTTCACTGTCTTTGTTTCACGGGTTTTTAAAAGTAATTGATTTGTATAATGGGGTTTAGCTGCTTTCACTGCTGTGTTTATGCCGCTTTTCACCCAGTTCACTCACTTACAGAGAGATATAAATACATAGGTTTTAAGATTCTTACTAGTCAGATATATTCCTGGGCGGTGAATAGGGGTTGTTTTGTCCAGTTCACTGAGCAAGGAGTAGGTCTTGTCTATTACATATTGGGTTTATGGAACGCTATCTGAGCTACTTTGAAACCCTTGTTTTATGCATCACCCCACCTCACCTTTCCCGTTAAGCAGCCATAGTGTGTTTTCTAAACGTGTGACTCTGATCTGTTATGTAATTCAGTTCAAGGGTAGCGGTTTTTACATTCCCTCTATAAGTGATATCTTATGATAAGTGTCTTTTTCTGTGTGACTTATTTCACTTAGAATCGTCGTACCCAAATCCACTCATCATGCTGCTACTAGCCATATGACGTTGATTTCATGGCTGAGTGATATTCCATTCTACATAAGGACCACAACTTCTTTATCCATTCTTGTCTTTCCTGGGATATTTAAGGTGTAACGAAGTGGAGGTTCTTGTCAACAGAGCAGCCCTAAACTTTGGGGTGCCTGTGTCTTGCTGATTTTTAGTTTTCCCAATTTATACGCCCATGAGTGGAAGTGCCCTATGCTCTCTAAGCTGAGTTTTTTAGATGTTTCAGGACACACCGTACACTTCTCCAGAGTGGCTGTTGGCAATTTACATCCCGCCCATCAGCGTAGCAAGGCTCCCATTTCTCCATGGCCTATCCTGCATTTCTGGTTTTGACACTTTTTTCAGCATGGCCCTTTTGACCGAAGGGAAGCGAGACTTCTTTGTAGCGCTGATTTGCCTTTCCAGGTTGCTTGGTTGGCCAAAAAGGGCGTATGCGTTTTTTCCTGAATATATTCAGGAAAAAACGTATACGCCCTTTTTGGCCAAGGGCATCATTGTCGAGGTTTTGCCGCTTTTCCTGTGCTCTAAAGGCGATTCGAATCTACCTCCTGAAATCTGTTTCCTGCAATTCTGCCTTGCGTTCAAATCCTCTTCTTTGCCTTCCCTCAATATATTTGTGGACGAGAGTTATCATTTCTAAGTCTGCAGGTTTGTGAATTGCTGTGCCCCTGAGCTCCATTTTTCAACTCGCTTTCTTGGGAGCTGGCCGCAAAAGCGCAGGACTGCTTCAGGCCCTATTCCGGCTCCGGGCGGCAATCTGAGCTTGTGGTTAATTCTTCTTCCTGATGAGAAAATAGAGTGACCTGTGCCTGTCCCAATACCTAGAGCTAGTCTCTCATTGGTTCCCCCTCTTCCCGTTCATCCTCAGGACAAATTGCAACCTGTACGGAACAGGAGGTTAAAGGTGCTGATTCTCCAAGCAGGGAGATTGCTAGTATAGCGGCTGGAATGGCGAACCTGAGCACAAGGAGATGAGAAATGAGGTGCGTTTTAGAAACCTTTCCCGATCACACGGTGTACCATCTTCTGGGTTTCTCATGCATGTTTTCGATGTAGGAAGATGCCCTTGAACCTGGAGATTTGGGACCCATGGAATGGGTACCACGCAGTATGACTTTCAAGGGTCTGCGTTTGCTCACCCAACCTCACCAAACCTCTCAGCCCCAAGAGTGTCCACCCTTATGTCTCATCCATCTGTGGGTCTACATATGGTCAATCCAGGTTGCATCACAGCCCCTGAACGAATTTTGTCAGAATTTCTCTCTCTTTCACTGTCTTTGTTTCACGGGTTTTTAAAAGTAATTGATTTGTATAATGGGGTTTAGCTGCTTTTCACTGCTGTGTTTATGCCGCTTTTCACCCACTTCACTCACTTACAGAGAGATATAAATACATAGGTTTTAAGCTTCTTACTAGTCAGATATATTCTTGGGCGGTGAATAGGGCGTGTTGAGTCCAGTTCACTGAGCAAGGAGTAGGTCTTGTCTATTACATATTCGGTTTATGGAACGCTATCTGAACTACTTTGAAACCCTTGTTTTATGCATCACCCCACCTCACCTTTCCCGTTAAGCAGCCCTAGTGTGTTTTCTAAACGTGTGACTCTGACCTGTTATGTAATTCAGTTCAAGGGTAGCGGTTTTTACATTCCCTCTATAAGTGATATCTTATGATAAGTGTCTTTTTCTGTGTGACTTATTTCACTTAGAATCGTCGTACCCAAATCCACTCATCATGCTGCTACTAGCCTTATGACGTTGATTTCATGGCTGAGTGATATTCCATCGTACATAAGGACCACAACTTCTTTATCCATTCTTGTCTTTCCTGGGATATTTAAGGTGTCACGAAGTGGAGGTTTTCGTCAACAGAGCAGCCCTAAACTTTGGGGTGCCTGTGTCTTGCTGATTTTTAGTTTTCCCAATTTATACGCCCATGAGTGGAAGTGCCCTATGCTCTCTAAGCTGAGTTTTTTAGATGTTTCAGGACACACCGTACACTTCTCCAGAGTGGCTGTTGGCAATTTACATCCCGCCCATCAGCGTAGCAAGGCTCCCATTTCTCCATGGCCTATCCTGCATTTCTGGTTTTGACACTTTTTTCAGCATGGCCCTTTTGACCGATGGGAAGCGAGACTTCTTTGTAGCGCTGATTTGCCTTTCCAGGTTGCTTGGTTGGCCAAAAAGGGCGTATGCGTTTTTTCCTGAATATATTCAGGAAAAAACGCATACGCCCTTTTTGGCCAAGGGCATCATTGTCGAGGTTTTGCCGCTTTTCCTGTGCTTTAAAGGCGATTCGAATCTACCTCCTGAAAACTGTTTCCTGCAATGCTGCCTTGCTTTCAAATCCTCTTCTTTGCCTTCCCTCAATATATTTGTGGACGAGAGTTATCATTTCTAAGTCTGCAGGTTTGTGAATTGCCGTGCCCCTGAGCTCCATTTTTCAACTCGCTTTCTTGGGAGCTGGCCGCAAAAGCACAGGATTGCTTCAGGCCCTATTCGGGCTCCGGGCGGCAGGCTGAGCCTGTGGTTAATTCTTCTTCCTGATGGGAAAATAGAGTGACCTGTGCCTGTCCCAACACCTAGAGCTAGTCTCTCATTGGTTCCCCCTCTTCCCGTTCATCCTCAGGACAAATTGCAACCTGTACGGAACAGGAGGTTAAAGGTGCTGATTCTCCAAGCAGGCTGATTGCTATTATAGCGGCTGGAATGGCGAACCGGAGCACAAGGAGATGAGAAATGAGGTGCGTTTTAGAAACCTTTCCCGATCACACGGTGTACCATCTTCTGGGTTTCTCATGCATGTTTTCGATGTAGGAAGATGCCCTTGAACCTGGAGATTTGGGACCCATGGGATGGGTACTACGCAGTATGACTTTCAAGGGTCTGCGTTTGCTCACCCAACCTCACCAAACGTCTCAGCCCCAAGAGTGTCCACCCTTATGTCTCATCCTTCTGTGGGTCTACATATGGTCAATCCAGGTTGCATCACAGCCCCTGAACGAATTTTGTCAGAATTTCTCTCTCTTTCACTGTCTTTGTTTCACGGGTTTTTAAAAGTAATTGATTTGTATAATGGGGTTTAGCTGCTTTTCACTGCTGTGTTTATGCCGCTTTTCACCCACTTCACTCACTTACAGAGAGATATCAATACATAGGTTTTAAGCTTCTTACTAGTCAGATATATTCTTGGGCGGTGAATAGGGCGTGTTGAGTCCAGTTCACTGAGCAAGGAGTAGGTCTTGTCTATTACATATTGGGTTTATGGAACGCTATCTGAGCTAATTTGAAACCCTTGTTTTATACATCACCCCACCTCACCTTTCCCGTTAAGCAGCCCTAGTGTGTTTTCTAAACGTGTGACTCTGACCTGTTATGTAATTCAGTTCAAGGGTAGCGGTTTTTACATTCCCTCTATAAGTGATATCTTATGATAAGTGTCTTTTTCTGTGTGACTTATTTCACTTAGAATCGTCGTACCCAAATCCACTCATCATGCTGCTACTAGCCTTATGACGTTGATTTCATGGCTGAGTGATATTCCATTGTACATAAGGACCACAACTTCTTTATCCATTCTTGTCTTTCCTGGGATATTTAAGGTGTCACGAAGTGGAGGTTTTTGTCAACAGAGCAGCCCTAAACTTTGGGGTGCCTGTGTCTTGCTGATTTTTAGTTTTCCCAATTTATACGCCCATGAGTGGAAGTGCCCTATGCTCTCTAAGCTGAGTTTTTTAGATGTTTCAGGACACACCGTACACTTCTCCAGAGTGGCTGTTGGCAATTTACATCCCGCCCATCAGCGTAGCAAGGCTCCCATTTCTCCATGGCCTATCCTGCATTTCTGGTTTTGACACTTTTTTCAGCATGGCCCTTTTGACCGATGGGAAGCGAGACTTCTTTGTAGCGCTGATTTGCCTTTCCAGGTTGCTTGGTTGGCCAAAAAGGGCGTATGCGTTTTTTCCTGAATATATTCAGGAAAAAACGCATACGCCCTTTTTGGCCAAGGGCATCATTGTCGAGGTTTTGCCGGTTTTCCTGTGCTTTAAAGGCGATTCGAATCTACCTCCTGAAATCTGTTTCCTGCAATTCTGCCTTGCTTTCAAGTCCTCTTAGTTGCCTTCCCTCAATATATTTGTGGACGAGAGTTATCATTTCTAAGTCTGCAGGTTTGTGAATTGCCGTGCCCCTGAGCTCCATTTTTCAACTCGCTTTCTTGGGAGCTGGCCGCAAAAGCGCAGGATTGCTTCAGGCCCTATTTGGGCTCCGGGCGGCAGGCTGAGCCTGTGGTTAATTCTTCTTCCTGATGAGAAAATAGAGTGACCTGTGCCTGTCCCAATACCTAGAGCTAGTCTCTCATTGGTTCCCCCTCTTCCCGTTCATCCTCAGGACAAATTGCAACCTGTACGGAACAGGAGGTTAAAGGTGCTGATTCTCCAAGCAGGGAGATTACTAGTATAGCGGCTGGAATGGCGAACCGGAGCACAAGGAGATGAGAAATGAGGTGCGTTTTAGAAACCTTTCCCGATCACACGGTGTACCATCTTCTGGGTTTCTCATGCATGTTTTCGATGTAGGAAGATGCCCTTGAACCTGGAGATTTGGGACCCATGGGACGGGTACCACGCAGTATGACTTTCAAGGGTCTGCGTTTGCTCACCCAACCTCACCAAACCTCTCAGTCCCAAGAGTGTCCACCCTTATGTCTCATCCATCTGTGGGTCTACATATGGTCAATCCAGGTTGCATCACAGCCCGTGAACGAATTTTGTCAGAATTTCTCTCTCTTGCATTGTCTTTGTTTCACGGGTTTTTAAAAGTAATTGATTTGTATAATGGGGTTTAGCTGCTTTTCACTGCTGTGTTTATGCCGTTTTACACCCACCTGACTCACTTACAGAGAGATATCAATACATAGGTTTTAAGATTCTTACTAGTCAGATATATTCTTGGGCGGTGAATAGGGGGTGTTGAGTCCAGTTCACAGAGCAAGGACTACGTCTTGTATATTACATATTGGGTTTTTGAAACGGTACCTGAGCCAATTTGAAGCCCTTCTTTTATGCATCACCCCACCTCACCTTTCCCGTTAAGCAGCCCTAGTGTGTTTTCTAAACGTGTGACTCTGACCTGTTATGTAATTCAGCTCAAGGGTAGCGGTTTTTACATTCCCTCTATAAGTGATATCTTATGATAAGTGTCTTTTTCTGTGTGACTTATTTCACTTAGAATCGTCGTACCCAAATCCACTCATCATGCTGCTACTAGCCTTATGACGTTGATTTCATGGCTGAGTGATATTCCATTGTACATAAGGACCACAACTTCTTTATCCATTCTTGTCTTTCCTGGGATATTTAAGGTGTCACGAAGTGGAGGTTTTTGTCAACAGAGCAGCCCTAAACTTTGGGGTGCCTGTGTCTTGCTGATTTTTAGTTTTCCCAATTTATACGCCCATGAGTGGAAGTGCCCTATGCTCTCTAAGCTGAGTTTTTTAGATGTTTCAGGACACACCGTACACTTCTCCAGAGTGGCTGTTGGCAATTTACATCCCGCCCATCAGCGTAGCAAGGCTCCCATTTCTCCATGGCCTATCCTGCATTTCTGGTTTTGACACTTTTTTCAGCATGGCCCTTTTGACCGATGGGAAGCGAGACTTCTTTGTAGCGCTGATTTGCCTTTCCAGGTTGCTTGGTTGGCCAAAAAGGGCGTATGCGTTTTTTCCTGAATATATTCAGGAAAAAACGCATACGCCCTTTTTGGCCAAGGGCATCATTGTCGAGGTTTTGCCGCTTTTCCTGTGCTTTAAAGGCGATTCGAACCTACCTCCTGAAATCTGTTTCCTGCAATTCTGCCTTGCTTTCAAATCCTCTTCTTTGCCTTCCCTCAATATATTTGTGGACGAGAGTTATCATTTCTAAGTCTGCAGGTTTGTGAATTGCCGTGCCCCTGAGCTCCATTTTTCAACTCGCTTTCTTGGGAGCTGGCCGCAAAAGCGCAGGATTGCTTCAGGCCCTTTTCGGGCTCCGGGCGGCAGGCTGAGCCTGTGGTTAATTCTTCTTCCTGATGAGAAAATAGAGTGACCTGTGCCTGTCCCAATACCTAGAGCTAGTCTCTCATTGGTTCCCCCTCTTCCCGTTCATCCTCAGGACAAATTGCAACCTGTACGGAACAGGAGGTTAAAGGTGCTGATTCTCCAAGCAGGCTGATTGCTACTATAGCGGCTGGAATGGCGAACCGGAGCACAAGGAGATGAGAAATGAGGTGCGTTTTAGAAACCTTTCCCGATCACACAGTGTACCATCTTCTGGGTTTCTCATGCATGTTTTCGATGTAGGAAGATGCCCTTGAACCTGGAGATTTGGGACCCATGGGATGGGTACCACGCAGTATGACTTTCAAGGGTCTGCGTTTGCTCACCCAACCTCACCAAACGACTCAGCCCCAAGAGTGTCCACCCTTATGTCTCATCCGTCTGTGGGTCTACATATGGTCAATCCAGGTTGCATCACAGCCCCTGAACGAATTTTGTCAGAATTTCTCTCTCTTTCACTGTCTTTGTTTCACGGGTTTTTAAAAGTAATTGATTTGTATAATGGGGTTTAGCTGCTTTTCACTGCTGTGTTTATGTCGCTTTTCACCCACTTCACTCACTTACAGAGCGATATAAATACATAGGTTTTAAGATTCTTACTAGTCAGATATATTCTTGGGCGGTGAATAGGGCGTGTTGAGTCCAGTTCACTGAGCAAGGAGTAGGTCTTGTCTATTACATATTGGGTTTATGGAACGCTATCTGAGCTACTTTGAAACCCTTGTTTTATGCATCACCCCACCTCACCTTTCCCGTTAAGCAGCCATAGTGTGTTTTCTAAACGTGTGACTCTGACCTGTTATGTAATTCAGTTCAAGGGTAGCGGTTTTTACATTCCCTCTATAAGTGATATCTTATGATAAGTGTCTTTTTCTGTGTGACATATTTCACTTAGAATCGTCGTACCCAAATCCACTCATCATGCTGCTACTAGCCTTATGACGTTGATTTCATGGCTGAGTGATATTCCATTGTACATAAGGACCACAACTTCTTTATCCATTCTTGTCTTTCCTGGGATATTTAAGGTGTAACGAAGTGGAGGTTCTTGTCAACAGAGCAGCCCTAAACTTTGGGGTGCCTGTGTCTTGCTGATTTTTAGTTTTCCCAATTTATACGCCCATGAGTGGAAGTGCCCTATGCTCTCTAAGCTGAGTTTTTTAGATGTTTCAGGACACACCGTACACTTCTCCAGAGTGGCTGTTGGCAATTTACATCCCGCCCATCAGCGTAGCAAGGCTCCCATTTCTCCATGGCCTATCCTGCATTTCTGGTTTTGACACTTTTTTCAGCATGGCCCTTTTGACCGATGGGAAGCGAGACTTCTTTGTAGCGCTGATTTGCCTTTCCAGGTTGCTTGGTTGGCCAAAAAGGGCGTATGCGTTTTTTCCTGAATATATTCAGGAAAAAACGTATACGCCCTTTTTGGCCAAGGGCATCATTGTCGAGGTTTTGCCGCTTTTCCTGTGCTCTAAAGGCGATTCGAATCTACCTCCTGAAATCTGTTTCCTGCAATTCTGCCTTGCGTTCAAATCCTCTTCTTTGCCTTCCCTCAATATATTTGTGGACGAGAGTTATCATTTCTAAGTCTGCAGGTTTGTGAATTGCCGTGCCCCTGAGCTCCATTTTTCAACTCGCTTTCTTGGGAGCTGGCCGCAAAAGCGCAGGACTGCTTCAGGCCCTATTCCGGCTCCGGGCGGCAATCTGAGCTTGTGGTTAATTCTTCTTCCTGATGAGAAAATAGAGTGACCTGTGCCTGTCCCAATACCTAGAGCTAGTCTCTCATTGGTTCCCCCTCTTCCCGTTCATCCTCAGGACAAATTGCAACCTGTACGGAACAGGAGGTTAAAGGTGCTGATTCTCCAAGCAGGGAGATTGCTAGTATAGCGGCTGGAATGGCGAACCGGAGCACAAGGAGATGAGAAATGAGGTGCGTTTTAGAAACCTTTCCCGATCACACGGTGTACCATCTTCTGGGTTTCTCATGCATGTTTTCGATGTAGGAAGATGCCCTTGAACCTGGAGATTTGGGACCCATGGGATGGGTACCACGCAGTATGACTTTCAAGGGTCTGCGTTTGCTCACCCAACCTCACCAAACGTCTCAGCCCCAAGAGTGTCCACCCTTATGTCTCATCCATCTGTGGGTCTACATATGGTCAATCCAGGTTGCATCACAGCCCCTGAACGAATTTTGTCAGAATTTCTCTCTCTTTCACTGTCTTTGTTTCACGGGTTTTTAAAAGTAATTGATTTGTATAATGGGGTTTAGCTGCTTTTCACTGCTGTGTTTATGCCGCTTTTCACCCACTTCACTCACTTACAGAGAGATATAAATACATAGGTTTTAAGCTTCTTACTAGTCAGATATATTCTTGGGCGGTGAATAGGGCGTGTTGAGTCCAGTTCACTGAGCAAGGAGTAGGTCTTGTCTATTACATATTCGGTTTATGGAACGCTATCTGAGCTACTTTGAAACCCTTGTTTTATGCATCACCCCACCTCACCTTTCCCGTTAAGCAGCCATAGTGTGTTTTCTAAACGTGTGACTCTGACCTGTTATGTAATTCAGTTCAAGGGTAGCGGTTTTTACATTCCCTCTATAAGTGATACCTTATGATAAGTGTCTTTTTCTGTGTGACTTATTTCACTTAGAATCGTCGTACCCAAATCCACTCATCATGCTGCTACTAGCCTTATGACGTTGATTTCATGGCTGAGTGATATTCCATTGTACATAAGGACCACAACTTCTTTATCCATTCTTGTCTTTCCTGGGATATTTAAGGTGTCACGAAGTGGAGGTTTTTGTCAACAGAGCAGCCCTAAACTTTGGGGTGCCTGTGTCTTGCTGATTTTTAGTTTTCCCAATTTATACGCCCATGAGTGGAAGTGCCCTATGCTCTCTAAGCTGAGTTTTTTAGATGTTTCAGGACACACCGTACACTTCTCCAGAGTGGCTGTTGGCAATTTACATCCCGCCCATCAGCGTAGCAAGGCTCCCATTTCTCCATGGCCTATCCTGCATTTCTGGTTTTGACACTTTTTTCAGCATGGCCCTTTTGACCGATGGGAAGCGAGACTTCTTTGTAGCGCTGATTTGCCTTTCCAGGTTGCTTGGTTGGCCAAAAAGGGCGTATGCGTTTTTTCCTGAATATATTCAGGAAAAAACGCATACGCCCTTTTTGGCCAAGGGCATCATTGTCGAGGTTTTGCCGCTTTTCCTGTGCTTTAAAGGCGATTCGAATCTACCTCCTGAAAACTGTTTCCTGCAATGCTGCCTTGCTTTCAAATCCTCTTCTTTGCCTTCCCTCAATATATTTGTGGACGAGAGTTATCATTTCTAAGTCTGCAGGTTTGTGAATTGCCGTGCCCCTGAGCTCCATTTTTCAACTCGCTTTCTTGGGAGCTGGCCGCAAAAGCGCAGGATTGCTTCAGGCCCTATTCGGGCTCCGGGCGGCAGGCTGAGCCTGTGGTTAATTCTTCTTCCTGATGGGAAAATAGAGTGACCTGTGCCTGTCCCAACACCTAGAGCTAGTCTCTCATTGGTTCCCCCTCTTCCCGTTCATCCTCAGGACAAATTGCAACCTGTACGGAACAGGAGGTTAAAGGTGCTGATTCTCCAAGCAGGCTGATTGCTACTATAGCGGCTGGAATGGCGAACCGGAGCACAAGGAGATGAGAAATGAGGTGCGTTTTAGAAACCTTTCCCGATCACACGGTGTACCATCTTCTGGGTTTCTCATGCATGTTTTCGATGTAGGAAGATGCCCTTGAACCTGGAGATTTGGGACCCATGGGATGGGTACTACGCAGTATGACTTTCAAGGGTCTGCGTTTGCTCACCCAACCTCACCAAAAGTCTCAGCCCCAAGAGTGTCCACCCTTATGTCTCATCCATCTGTGGGTCTACATATGGTCAATCCAGGTTGCATCACAGCCCCTGAACGAATTTTGTCAGAATTTCTCTCTCTTTCACTTTCTTTGTTTCACGGGATTTTAAAAGTAATTGATTTGTATAATGGGGTTTAGCTGCTTTTCACTGCTGTGTTTATGTCACTTTTCACCCACTTCACTCACTTACAGAGAGATATAAATACATAGGTTTTAAGATTCTTACTAGTCAGATATATTCTTGGGCGGTGAATAGGACGTGTTGAGTCCAGTTCACTGAGCAAGGAGTAGGTCTTGTCTATTACATATTCGGTTTATGGAACGCTATCTGAGCTAATTTGAAACCCTTCTTTTATGCATCACCCCACCTCACCTTTCCCGTTAAGCAGCCATAGTGTGTTTCCTAAACGTGTGACTCTGACCTGTTATGTAATTCAGTTCAAGGGTAGCGGTTTTTACATTCCCTCTATAAGTGATATCTTATGATAAGTGTCTTTTTCTGTGTGACATATTTCACTTAGAATCGTCGTACCCAAATCCACTCATCATGCTGCTACTAGCCTTATGACGTTGATTTCATGGCTGAGTGATATTCCATTGTACATAAGGACCACAACTTCTTTATCCATTCTTGTCTTTCCTGGGATATTTAAGGTGTCACGAAGTGGAGGTTTTTGTCAACAGAGCAGCCCTAAACTTTGGGGTGCCTGTGTCTTGCTGATTTTTAGTTTTCCCAATTTATACGCCCATGAGTGGAAGTGCCCTATGCTCTCTAAGGTGAGTTTTTTAGATGTTTCAGGACACACCGTACACTTCTCCAGAGTGGCTGTTGGCAATTTACATCCCGCCCATCAGCGTAGCAAGGCTCCCATTTCTCCATGGCCTATCCTGCATTTCTGGTTTTGACACTTTTTTCAGCATGGCCCTTTTGACCGATGGGAAGCGAGACTTCTTTGTAGCGCTGATTTGCCTTTCCAGGTTGCTTGGTTGGCCAAAAAGGGCGTATGCGTTTTTTCCTGAATATATTCAGGAAAAAACGCATACGCCCTTTTTGGCCAAGGGCATCATTGTCGAGGTTTTGCCGCTTTTCCTGTGCTCTAAAGGCGATTCGAATCTACCTCCTGAAATCTGTTTCCTGCAATTCTGCCTTGCTTTCAAATCCTCTTCTTTGCCTTCCCTCAATATATTTGTGGACGAGAGTTATCATTTCTAAGTCTGCAGGTTTGTGAATTGCCGTGCCCCTGAGCTCCATTTTTCAACTCGCTTTCTTGGGAGCTGGCCGCAAAAGCGCAGGACTGCTTCAGGCCCTATTCGGGCTCCGGGCGGCAGGTTGAGCCTGTGGTTAATTCTTCTTCCTGATGAGAAAATAGAGTGACCTGTGCCTGTCCCAATACCTAGAGCTAGTCTCTCATTGGTTCCCCCTCTTCCCGTTCATCCTCAGGACAAATTGCAACCTGTACGGAACAGGAGGTTAAAGGTGCTGATTCTCCAAGCAGGGAGATTGCTAGTATAGCGGCTGGAATGGCGAACCGGAGCGCAAGGAGATGAGAAATGAGGTGCGTTTTAGAAACCTTTCCCGATCACACGGTGTACCATCTTCTGGGTTTCTCATGCATGTTTTCGATGTAGGAAGATGCCCTTGAACCTGGAGATTTGGGACCCATGGGATGGGTACCACGCAGTATGACTTTCAAGGGTCTGCGTTTGCTCACCCAACCTCACCAAACCTCTCAGCCCCAAGAGTGTCCACCCTTATGTCTCATCCATCTGTGGGTCTACATATGGTCAATCCAGGTTGCATCACAGCCCCTGAACGAATTTTGTCAGAATTTCTCTCTCTTTCACTGTCTTTGTTTCACGAGTTTTTAAAAATAATTGATTTGTATAATGGGGTTTAGCTGCTTTTCACTGCTGTGTTTATGCCGCTTTTCACCCACTTCACTCACTTACAGAGAGATATAAATACATAGGTTTTAAGCTTCTTACTAGTCAGATATATTCTTGGGCGGTGAATAGGGCGTGTTGAGTCCAGTTCACTGAGCAAGGAGTAGGTCTTGTCTATTACATATTGGGTTTATGGAACGCTATCTGAGCTAATTTGAAACCCTTGTTTTATGCATCACCCCACCTCACCTTTCCCGTTAAGCAGCCATAGTGTGTTTTCTAAACGTGTGACTCTGACCTGTTATGTAATTCAGTTCAAGGGTAGCGGTTTTTACATTCCCTCTATAAGTGATATCTTATGATAAGTGTCTTTTTCTGTGTGACTTATTTCACTTAGAATCGTCGTACCCAAATCCACTCATCATGCTGCTCCTAGCCTTATGACGTTGATTTCATGGCTGAGTGATATTCCATTGTACATAAGGACCACAACTTCTTTATCCATTCTTGTCTTTCCTGGGATATTTAAGGTGTAACGAAGTGGAGGTTTTTGTCAACAGAGCAGCCCTAAACTTTGGGGTGCCTGTGTCTTGCTGATTTTTAGTTTTCCTAATTTATACGCCCATGAGTGGAAGTGCCCTATGCTCTCTAAGCTGAGTTTTTTAGATGTTTCAGGACACACCGTACACTTCTCCAGAGTGGCTGTTGGCAATTTACATCCCGCCCATCAGCGTAGCAAGGCTCCCTTTTCTCCATGGCCTATCCTGCATTTCTGGTTTTGACACTTTTTTCAGCATGGCCCTTTTGACCGATGGGAAGCGAGACTTCTTTGTAGCGCTGATTTGCCTTTCCAGGTTGCTTGGTTGGCCAAAAAGGGCGTATGCGTTTTTTCCTGAATATATTTAGGAAAAAACGCATACGCCCTTTTTGGCCAAGGGCATCATTGTCGAGGTTTTGCCGCTTTTCCTGTGCTTTAAAGGCGATTCGAATCTACCTCCTGAAATCTGTTTCCTGCAATTCTGCCTTGCTTTCAAGTCCTCTTCGTTGCCTTCCCTCAATATATTTGTGGACGAGAGTTATCATTTCTAAGTCTGCAGGTTTGTGAATTGCCGTGCCCCTGAGCTCCATTTTTCAACTCGCTTTCTTGAGAGCTGGCCGCAAAAGCGCAGGATTGCTTCAGGCCCTATTCGGGCTCCGGGCGGCAGGCTGAGCCTGTGGTTAATTCTTCTTCCTGATGAGAAAATAGAGTGACCTGTGCCTGTCCCAATACCTAGAGCTAGTCTCTCATTGGTTCCCCCTCTTCCCGTTCATCCTCAGGACAAATTGCAACCTGTACGGAACAGGAGGTTAAAGGTGCTGATTCTCCAAGCAGGGAGATTACTAGTATAGCGGCTGGAATGGCGAACCGGAGCACAAGGAGATGAGAAATGAGGTGCGTTTTAGAAACCTTTCCCGATCACATGGTGTACCATCTTCTGGGTTTCTCATGCATGTTTTCGATGTAGGAAGATGCCCTTGAACCTGGAGATTTGGGACCCATGGGATGGGTACCACGCAGTATGACTTTCAAGGGTCTGCGTTTGCTCACCCAACCTCACCAAACCTCTCAGTCCCAAGAGTGTCCACCCTTATGTCTCATCCATCTGTGGGTCTACATATGGTCAATCCAGGTTGCATCACAGCCCCTGAACGAATTTTGTCAGAATTTCTCTCTCTTTCACTGTCTTTGTTTCACGGGTTTTTAAAAGTAATTGATTTGTATAATGGGGTTTAGCTGCTTTTCACTGCTGTGTTTATGCCGCTTTTCACCCACTTCACTCACTTACAGAGCGATATAAATACATAGGTTTTAAGCTTCTTACTAGTCAGATATATTCTTGGGCGGTGAATAGGGCGTGTTGAGTCCAGTTCACTGAGCAAGGAGTAGGTCTTGTCTATTACATATTCGGTTTATGGAACGCTATCTGAGCTACTTTGAAACCCTTGTTTTATGCATCACCCCACCTCACCTTTCCCGTTAAGCAGCCATAGTGTGTTTTCTAAACGTGTGACTCTGACCTGTTATGTAATTCAGTTCAAGGGTAGCGGTTTTTACATTCCCTCTATAAGTGATATCTTATGATAAGTGTCTTTTTCTGTGTGACTTATTTCACTTAGAATCGTCGTACCCAAATCCACTCATCATGCTGCTACTAGCCTTATGACGTTGATTTCATGGCTGAGTGATATTCCATTGTACATAAGGACCACAACTTCTTTATCCATTCTTGTCTTTCCTGGGATATTTAAGGTGTCACGAAGTGGAGGTTCTTGTCAACAGAGCAGCCCTAAACTTTGGGGTGCCTGTGTCTTGCTGATTTTTAGTTTTCCCAATTTATACGCCCATGAGTGGAAGTGCCCTATGCTCTCTAAGCTGAGTTTTTTAGATGTTTCAGGACACACCGTACACTTCTCCAGAGTGGCTGTTGGCAATTTACATCCCGCCCATCAGCGTAGCAAGGCTCCCATTTCTCCATGGCCTATCCTGCATTTCTGGTTTTGACACTTTTTTCAGCATGGCCCTTTTGACCGAAGGGAAGCGAGACTTCTTTGTAGCGCTGATTTGCCTTTCCAGGTTGCTTGGTTGGCCAAAAAGGGCGTATGCGTTTTTTCCTGAATATATTCAGGAAAAAACGTATACGCCCTTTTTGGCCAAGGGCATCATTGTCGAGGTTTTGCCGCTTTTCCTGTGCTCTAAAGGCGATTCGAATCTACCTCCTGAAATCTGTTTCCTGCAATTCTGCCTTGCGTTCAAATCCTCTTCTTTGCCTTCCCTCAATATATTTGTGGACGAGAGTTATCATTTCTAAGTCTGCAGGTTTGTGAATTGCTGTGCCCCTGAGCTCCATTTTTCAACTCGCTTTCTTGGGAGCTGGCCGCAAAAGCGCAGGACTGCTTCAGGCCCTATTCCGGCTCCGGGCGGCAATCTGAGCTTGTGGTTAATTCTTCTTCCTGATGAGAAAATAGAGTGACCTGTGCCTGTCCCAATACCTAGAGCTAGTCTCTCATTGGTTCCCCCTCTTCCCGTTCATCCTCAGGACAAATTGCAACCTGTACGGAACAGGAGGTTAAAGGTGCTGATTCTCCAAGCAGGGAGATTGCTAGTATAGCGGCTGGAATGGCGAACCTGAGCACAAGGAGATGAGAAATGAGGTGCGTTTTAGAAACCTTTCCCGATCACACGGTGTACCATCTTCTGGGTTTCTCATGCATGTTTTCGATGTAGGAAGATGCCCTTGAACCTGGAGATTTGGGACCCATGGAATGGGTACCACGCAGTATGACTTTCAAGGGTCTGCGTTTGCTCACCCAACCTCACCAAACCTCTCAGCCCCAAGAGTGTCCACCCTTATGTCTCATCCATCTGTGGGTCTACATATGGTCAATCCAGGTTGCATCACAGCCCCTGAACGAATTTTGTCAGAATTTCTCTCTCTTTCACTGTCTTTGTTTCACGGGTTTTTAAAAGTAATTGATTTGTATAATGGGGTTTAGCTGCTTTTCACTGCTGTGTTTATGCCGCTTTTCACCCACTTCACTCACTTACAGAGAGATATAAATACATAGGTTTTAAGCTTCTTACTAGTCAGATATATTCTTGGGCGGTGAATAGGGCGTGTTGAGTCCAGTTCACTGAGCAAGGAGTAGGTCTTGTCTATTACATATTCGGTTTATGGAACGCTATCTGAGCTACTTTGAAACCCTTGTTTTATGCATCACCCCACCTCACCTTTCCCGTTAAGCAGCCCTAGTGTGTTTTCTAAACGTGTGACTCTGACCTGTTATGTAATTCAGTTCAAGGGTAGCGGTTTTTACATTCCCTCTATAAGTGATATCTTATGATAAGTGTCTTTTTCTGTGTGACTTATTTCACTTAGAATCGTCGTACCCAAATCCACTCATCATGCTGCTACTAGCCTTATGACGTTGATTTCATGGCTGAGTGATATTCCATCGTACATAAGGACCACAACTTCTTTATCCATTCTTGTCTTTCCTGGGATATTTAAGGTGTCACGAAGTGGAGGTTTTCGTCAACAGAGCAGCCCTAAACTTTGGGGTGCCTGTGTCTTGCTGATTTTTAGTTTTCCCAATTTATACGCCCATGAGTGGAAGTGCCCTATGCTCTCTAAGCTGAGTTTTTTAGATGTTTCAGGACACACCGTACACTTCTCCAGAGTGGCTGTTGGCAATTTACATCCCGCCCATCAGCGTAGCAAGGCTCCCATTTCTCCATGGCCTATCCTGCATTTCTGGTTTTGACACTTTTTTCAGCATGGCCCTTTTGACCGATGGGAAGCGAGACTTCTTTGTAGCGCTGATTTGCCTTTCCAGGTTGCTTGGTTGGCCAAAAAGGGCGTATGCGTTTTTTCCTGAATATATTCAGGAAAAAACGCATACGCCCTTTTTGGCCAAGGGCATCATTGTCGAGGTTTTGCCGCTTTTCCTGTGCTTTAAAGGCGATTCGAATCTACCTCCTGAAAACTGTTTCCTGCAATGCTGCCTTGCTTTCAAATCCTCTTCTTTGCCTTCCCTCAATATATTTGTGGACGAGAGTTATCATTTCTAAGTCTGCAGGTTTGTGAATTGCCGTGCCCCTGAGCTCCATTTTTCAACTCGCTTTCTTGGGAGCTGGCCGCAAAAGCACAGGATTGCTTCAGGCCCTATTCGGGCTCCGGGCGGCAGGCTGAGCCTGTGGTTAATTCTTCTTCCTGATGGGAAAATAGAGTGACCTGTGCCTGTCCCAACACCTAGAGCTAGTCTCTCATTGGTTCCCCCTCTTCCCGTTCATCCTCAGGACAAATTGCAACCTGTACGGAACAGGAGGTTAAAGGTGCTGATTCTCCAAGCAGGCTGATTGCTATTATAGCGGCTGGAATGGCGAACCGGAGCACAAGGAGATGAGAAATGAGGTGCGTTTTAGAAACCTTTCCCGATCACACGGTGTACCATCTTCTGGGTTTCTCATGCATGTTTTCGATGTAGGAAGATGCCCTTGAACCTGGAGATTTGGGACCCATGGGATGGGTACTACGCAGTATGACTTTCAAGGGTCTGCGTTTGCTCACCCAACCTCACCAAACGTCTCAGCCCCAAGAGTGTCCACCCTTATGTCTCATCCTTCTGTGGGTCTACATATGGTCAATCCAGGTTGCATCACAGCCCCTGAACGAATTTTGTCAGAATTTCTCTCTCTTTCACTGTCTTTGTTTCACGGGTTTTTAAAAGTAATTGATTTGTATAATGGGGTTTAGCTGCTTTTCACTGCTGTGTTTATGCCGCTTTTCACCCACTTCACTCACTTACAGAGAGATATCAATACATAGGTTTTAAGCTTCTTACTAGTCAGATATATTCTTGGGCGGTGAATAGGGCGTGTTGAGTCCAGTTCACTGAGCAAGGAGTAGGTCTTGTCTATTACATATTGGGTTTATGGAACGCTATCTGAGCTAATTTGAAACCCTTGTTTTATACATCACCCCACCTCACCTTTCCCGTTAAGCAGCCCTAGTGTGTTTTCTAAACGTGTGACTCTGACCTGTTATGTAATTCAGTTCAAGGGTAGCGGTTTTTACATTCCCTCTATAAGTGATATCTTATGATAAGTGTCTTTTTCTGTGTGACTTATTTCACTTAGAATCGTCGTACCCAAATCCACTCATCATGCTGCTACTAGCCTTATGACGTTGATTTCATGGCTGAGTGATATTCCATTGTACATAAGGACCACAACTTCTTTATCCATTCTTGTCTTTCCTGGGATATTTAAGGTGTCACGAAGTGGAGGTTTTTGTCAACAGAGCAGCCCTAAACTTTGGGGTGCCTGTGTCTTGCTGATTTTTAGTTTTCCCAATTTATACGCCCATGAGTGGAAGTGCCCTATGCTCTCTAAGCTGAGTTTTTTAGATGTTTCAGGACACACCGTACACTTCTCCAGAGTGGCTGTTGGCAATTTACATCCCGCCCATCAGCGTAGCAAGGCTCCCATTTCTCCATGGCCTATCCTGCATTTCTGGTTTTGACACTTTTTTCAGCATGGCCCTTTTGACCGATGGGAAGCGAGACTTCTTTGTAGCGCTGATTTGCCTTTCCAGGTTGCTTGGTTGGCCAAAAAGGGCGTATGCGTTTTTTCCTGAATATATTCAGGAAAAAACGCATACGCCCTTTTTGGCCAAGGGCATCATTGTCGAGGTTTTGCCGGTTTTCCTGTGCTTTAAAGGCGATTCGAATCTACCTCCTGAAATCTGTTTCCTGCAATTCTGCCTTGCTTTCAAGTCCTCTTAGTTGCCTTCCCTCAATATATTTGTGGACGAGAGTTATCATTTCTAAGTCTGCAGGTTTGTGAATTGCCGTGCCCCTGAGCTCCATTTTTCAACTCGCTTTCTTGGGAGCTGGCCGCAAAAGCGCAGGATTGCTTCAGGCCCTATTTGGGCTCCGGGCGGCAGGCTGAGCCTGTGGTTAATTCTTCTTCCTGATGAGAAAATAGAGTGACCTGTGCCTGTCCCAATACCTAGAGCTAGTCTCTCATTGGTTCCCCCTCTTCCCGTTCATCCTCAGGACAAATTGCAACCTGTACGGAACAGGAGGTTAAAGGTGCTGATTCTCCAAGCAGGGAGATTACTAGTATAGCGGCTGGAATGGCGAACCGGAGCACAAGGAGATGAGAAATGAGGTGCGTTTTAGAAACCTTTCCCGATCACACGGTGTACCATCTTCTGGGTTTCTCATGCATGTTTTCGATGTAGGAAGATGCCCTTGAACCTGGAGATTTGGGACCCATGGGACGGGTACCACGCAGTATGACTTTCAAGGGTCTGCGTTTGCTCACCCAACCTCACCAAACCTCTCAGTCCCAAGAGTGTCCACCCTTATGTCTCATCCATCTGTGGGTCTACATATGGTCAATCCAGGTTGCATCACAGCCCGTGAACGAATTTTGTCAGAATTTCTCTCTCTTGCATTGTCTTTGTTTCACGGGTTTTTAAAAGTAATTGATTTGTATAATGGGGTTTAGCTGCTTTTCACTGCTGTGTTTATGCCGTTTTACACCCACCTGACTCACTTACAGAGAGATATCAATACATAGGTTTTAAGATTCTTACTAGTCAGATATATTCTTGGGCGGTGAATAGGGGGTGTTGAGTCCAGTTCACAGAGCAAGGACTACGTCTTGTATATTACATATTGGGTTTTTGAAACGGTACCTGAGCCAATTTGAAGCCCTTCTTTTATGCATCACCCCACCTCACCTTTCCCGTTAAGCAGCCCTAGTGTGTTTTCTAAACGTGTGACTCTGACCTGTTATGTAATTCAGCTCAAGGGTAGCGGTTTTTACATTCCCTCTATAAGTGATATCTTATGATAAGTGTCTTTTTCTGTGTGACTTATTTCACTTAGAATCGTCGTACCCAAATCCACTCATCATGCTGCTACTAGCCTTATGACGTTGATTTCATGGCTGAGTGATATTCCATTGTACATAAGGACCACAACTTCTTTATCCATTCTTGTCTTTCCTGGGATATTTAAGGTGTCACGAAGTGGAGGTTTTTGTCAACAGAGCAGCCCTAAACTTTGGGGTGCCTGTGTCTTGCTGATTTTTAGTTTTCCCAATTTATACGCCCATGAGTGGAAGTGCCCTATGCTCTCTAAGCTGAGTTTTTTAGATGTTTCAGGACACACCGTACACTTCTCCAGAGTGGCTGTTGGCAATTTACATCCCGCCCATCAGCGTAGCAAGGCTCCCATTTCTCCATGGCCTATCCTGCATTTCTGGTTTTGACACTTTTTTCAGCATGGCCCTTTTGACCGATGGGAAGCGAGACTTCTTTGTAGCGCTGATTTGCCTTTCCAGGTTGCTTGGTTGGCCAAAAAGGGCGTATGCGTTTTTTCCTGAATATATTCAGGAAAAAACGCATACGCCCTTTTTGGCCAAGGGCATCATTGTCGAGGTTTTGCCGCTTTTCCTGTGCTTTAAAGGCGATTCGAACCTACCTCCTGAAATCTGTTTCCTGCAATTCTGCCTTGCTTTCAAATCCTCTTCTTTGCCTTCCCTCAATATATTTGTGGACGAGAGTTATCATTTCTAAGTCTGCAGGTTTGTGAATTGCCGTGCCCCTGAGCTCCATTTTTCAACTCGCTTTCTTGGGAGCTGGCCGCAAAAGCGCAGGATTGCTTCAGGCCCTTTTCGGGCTCCGGGCGGCAGGCTGAGCCTG
This sequence comes from Balaenoptera borealis, assembly GCF_965194805.1. Lineage (NCBI taxonomy): Eukaryota > Metazoa > Chordata > Mammalia > Artiodactyla > Balaenopteridae > Balaenoptera > Balaenoptera borealis. The sequence goes on along the minus strand of NW_028123020.1, from coordinate 131,068 downwards.
TGGTTAATTCTTCTTCCTGATGAGAAAATAGAGTGACCTGTGCCTGTCCCAATACCTAGAGCTAGTCTCTCATTGGTTCCCCCTCTTCCCGTTCATCCTCAGGACAAATTGCAACCTGTACGGAACAGGAGGTTAAAGGTGCTGATTCTCCAAGCAGGCTGATTGCTACTATAGCGGCTGGAATGGCGAACCGGAGCACAAGGAGATGAGAAATGAGGTGCGTTTTAGAAACCTTTCCCGATCACACAGTGTACCATCTTCTGGGTTTCTCATGCATGTTTTCGATGTAGGAAGATGCCCTTGAACCTGGAGATTTGGGACCCATGGGATGGGTACCACGCAGTATGACTTTCAAGGGTCTGCGTTTGCTCACCCAACCTCACCAAACGACTCAGCCCCAAGAGTGTCCACCCTTATGTCTCATCCGTCTGTGGGTCTACATATGGTCAATCCAGGTTGCATCACAGCCCCTGAACGAATTTTGTCAGAATTTCTCTCTCTTTCACTGTCTTTGTTTCACGGGTTTTTAAAAGTAATTGATTTGTATAATGGGGTTTAGCTGCTTTTCACTGCTGTGTTTATGTCGCTTTTCACCCACTTCACTCACTTACAGAGCGATATAAATACATAGGTTTTAAGATTCTTACTAGTCAGATATATTCTTGGGCGGTGAATAGGGCGTGTTGAGTCCAGTTCACTGAGCAAGGAGTAGGTCTTGTCTATTACATATTGGGTTTATGGAACGCTATCTGAGCTACTTTGAAACCCTTGTTTTATGCATCACCCCACCTCACCTTTCCCGTTAAGCAGCCATAGTGTGTTTTCTAAACGTGTGACTCTGACCTGTTATGTAATTCAGTTCAAGGGTAGCGGTTTTTACATTCCCTCTATAAGTGATATCTTATGATAAGTGTCTTTTTCTGTGTGACATATTTCACTTAGAATCGTCGTACCCAAATCCACTCATCATGCTGCTACTAGCCTTATGACGTTGATTTCATGGCTGAGTGATATTCCATTGTACATAAGGACCACAACTTCTTTATCCATTCTTGTCTTTCCTGGGATATTTAAGGTGTAACGAAGTGGAGGTTCTTGTCAACAGAGCAGCCCTAAACTTTGGGGTGCCTGTGTCTTGCTGATTTTTAGTTTTCCCAATTTATACGCCCATGAGTGGAAGTGCCCTATGCTCTCTAAGCTGAGTTTTTTAGATGTTTCAGGACACACCGTACACTTCTCCAGAGTGGCTGTTGGCAATTTACATCCCGCCCATCAGCGTAGCAAGGCTCCCATTTCTCCATGGCCTATCCTGCATTTCTGGTTTTGACACTTTTTTCAGCATGGCCCTTTTGACCGATGGGAAGCGAGACTTCTTTGTAGCGCTGATTTGCCTTTCCAGGTTGCTTGGTTGGCCAAAAAGGGCGTATGCGTTTTTTCCTGAATATATTCAGGAAAAAACGTATACGCCCTTTTTGGCCAAGGGCATCATTGTCGAGGTTTTGCCGCTTTTCCTGTGCTCTAAAGGCGATTCGAATCTACCTCCTGAAATCTGTTTCCTGCAATTCTGCCTTGCGTTCAAATCCTCTTCTTTGCCTTCCCTCAATATATTTGTGGACGAGAGTTATCATTTCTAAGTCTGCAGGTTTGTGAATTGCCGTGCCCCTGAGCTCCATTTTTCAACTCGCTTTCTTGGGAGCTGGCCGCAAAAGCGCAGGACTGCTTCAGGCCCTATTCCGGCTCCGGGCGGCAATCTGAGCTTGTGGTTAATTCTTCTTCCTGATGAGAAAATAGAGTGACCTGTGCCTGTCCCAATACCTAGAGCTAGTCTCTCATTGGTTCCCCCTCTTCCCGTTCATCCTCAGGACAAATTGCAACCTGTACGGAACAGGAGGTTAAAGGTGCTGATTCTCCAAGCAGGGAGATTGCTAGTATAGCGGCTGGAATGGCGAACCGGAGCACAAGGAGATGAGAAATGAGGTGCGTTTTAGAAACCTTTCCCGATCACACGGTGTACCATCTTCTGGGTTTCTCATGCATGTTTTCGATGTAGGAAGATGCCCTTGAACCTGGAGATTTGGGACCCATGGGATGGGTACCACGCAGTATGACTTTCAAGGGTCTGCGTTTGCTCACCCAACCTCACCAAACGTCTCAGCCCCAAGAGTGTCCACCCTTATGTCTCATCCATCTGTGGGTCTACATATGGTCAATCCAGGTTGCATCACAGCCCCTGAACGAATTTTGTCAGAATTTCTCTCTCTTTCACTGTCTTTGTTTCACGGGTTTTTAAAAGTAATTGATTTGTATAATGGGGTTTAGCTGCTTTTCACTGCTGTGTTTATGCCGCTTTTCACCCACTTCACTCACTTACAGAGAGATATAAATACATAGGTTTTAAGCTTCTTACTAGTCAGATATATTCTTGGGCGGTGAATAGGGCGTGTTGAGTCCAGTTCACTGAGCAAGGAGTAGGTCTTGTCTATTACATATTCGGTTTATGGAACGCTATCTGAGCTACTTTGAAACCCTTGTTTTATGCATCACCCCACCTCACCTTTCCCGTTAAGCAGCCATAGTGTGTTTTCTAAACGTGTGACTCTGACCTGTTATGTAATTCAGTTCAAGGGTAGCGGTTTTTACATTCCCTCTATAAGTGATACCTTATGATAAGTGTCTTTTTCTGTGTGACTTATTTCACTTAGAATCGTCGTACCCAAATCCACTCATCATGCTGCTACTAGCCTTATGACGTTGATTTCATGGCTGAGTGATATTCCATTGTACATAAGGACCACAACTTCTTTATCCATTCTTGTCTTTCCTGGGATATTTAAGGTGTCACGAAGTGGAGGTTTTTGTCAACAGAGCAGCCCTAAACTTTGGGGTGCCTGTGTCTTGCTGATTTTTAGTTTTCCCAATTTATACGCCCATGAGTGGAAGTGCCCTATGCTCTCTAAGCTGAGTTTTTTAGATGTTTCAGGACACACCGTACACTTCTCCAGAGTGGCTGTTGGCAATTTACATCCCGCCCATCAGCGTAGCAAGGCTCCCATTTCTCCATGGCCTATCCTGCATTTCTGGTTTTGACACTTTTTTCAGCATGGCCCTTTTGACCGATGGGAAGCGAGACTTCTTTGTAGCGCTGATTTGCCTTTCCAGGTTGCTTGGTTGGCCAAAAAGGGCGTATGCGTTTTTTCCTGAATATATTCAGGAAAAAACGCATACGCCCTTTTTGGCCAAGGGCATCATTGTCGAGGTTTTGCCGCTTTTCCTGTGCTTTAAAGGCGATTCGAATCTACCTCCTGAAAACTGTTTCCTGCAATGCTGCCTTGCTTTCAAATCCTCTTCTTTGCCTTCCCTCAATATATTTGTGGACGAGAGTTATCATTTCTAAGTCTGCAGGTTTGTGAATTGCCGTGCCCCTGAGCTCCATTTTTCAACTCGCTTTCTTGGGAGCTGGCCGCAAAAGCGCAGGATTGCTTCAGGCCCTATTCGGGCTCCGGGCGGCAGGCTGAGCCTGTGGTTAATTCTTCTTCCTGATGGGAAAATAGAGTGACCTGTGCCTGTCCCAACACCTAGAGCTAGTCTCTCATTGGTTCCCCCTCTTCCCGTTCATCCTCAGGACAAATTGCAACCTGTACGGAACAGGAGGTTAAAGGTGCTGATTCTCCAAGCAGGCTGATTGCTACTATAGCGGCTGGAATGGCGAACCGGAGCACAAGGAGATGAGAAATGAGGTGCGTTTTAGAAACCTTTCCCGATCACACGGTGTACCATCTTCTGGGTTTCTCATGCATGTTTTCGATGTAGGAAGATGCCCTTGAACCTGGAGATTTGGGACCCATGGGATGGGTACTACGCAGTATGACTTTCAAGGGTCTGCGTTTGCTCACCCAACCTCACCAAAAGTCTCAGCCCCAAGAGTGTCCACCCTTATGTCTCATCCATCTGTGGGTCTACATATGGTCAATCCAGGTTGCATCACAGCCCCTGAACGAATTTTGTCAGAATTTCTCTCTCTTTCACTTTCTTTGTTTCACGGGATTTTAAAAGTAATTGATTTGTATAATGGGGTTTAGCTGCTTTTCACTGCTGTGTTTATGTCACTTTTCACCCACTTCACTCACTTACAGAGAGATATAAATACATAGGTTTTAAGATTCTTACTAGTCAGATATATTCTTGGGCGGTGAATAGGACGTGTTGAGTCCAGTTCACTGAGCAAGGAGTAGGTCTTGTCTATTACATATTCGGTTTATGGAACGCTATCTGAGCTAATTTGAAACCCTTCTTTTATGCATCACCCCACCTCACCTTTCCCGTTAAGCAGCCATAGTGTGTTTCCTAAACGTGTGACTCTGACCTGTTATGTAATTCAGTTCAAGGGTAGCGGTTTTTACATTCCCTCTATAAGTGATATCTTATGATAAGTGTCTTTTTCTGTGTGACATATTTCACTTAGAATCGTCGTACCCAAATCCACTCATCATGCTGCTACTAGCCTTATGACGTTGATTTCATGGCTGAGTGATATTCCATTGTACATAAGGACCACAACTTCTTTATCCATTCTTGTCTTTCCTGGGATATTTAAGGTGTCACGAAGTGGAGGTTTTTGTCAACAGAGCAGCCCTAAACTTTGGGGTGCCTGTGTCTTGCTGATTTTTAGTTTTCCCAATTTATACGCCCATGAGTGGAAGTGCCCTATGCTCTCTAAGGTGAGTTTTTTAGATGTTTCAGGACACACCGTACACTTCTCCAGAGTGGCTGTTGGCAATTTACATCCCGCCCATCAGCGTAGCAAGGCTCCCATTTCTCCATGGCCTATCCTGCATTTCTGGTTTTGACACTTTTTTCAGCATGGCCCTTTTGACCGATGGGAAGCGAGACTTCTTTGTAGCGCTGATTTGCCTTTCCAGGTTGCTTGGTTGGCCAAAAAGGGCGTATGCGTTTTTTCCTGAATATATTCAGGAAAAAACGCATACGCCCTTTTTGGCCAAGGGCATCATTGTCGAGGTTTTGCCGCTTTTCCTGTGCTCTAAAGGCGATTCGAATCTACCTCCTGAAATCTGTTTCCTGCAATTCTGCCTTGCTTTCAAATCCTCTTCTTTGCCTTCCCTCAATATATTTGTGGACGAGAGTTATCATTTCTAAGTCTGCAGGTTTGTGAATTGCCGTGCCCCTGAGCTCCATTTTTCAACTCGCTTTCTTGGGAGCTGGCCGCAAAAGCGCAGGACTGCTTCAGGCCCTATTCGGGCTCCGGGCGGCAGGTTGAGCCTGTGGTTAATTCTTCTTCCTGATGAGAAAATAGAGTGACCTGTGCCTGTCCCAATACCTAGAGCTAGTCTCTCATTGGTTCCCCCTCTTCCCGTTCATCCTCAGGACAAATTGCAACCTGTACGGAACAGGAGGTTAAAGGTGCTGATTCTCCAAGCAGGGAGATTGCTAGTATAGCGGCTGGAATGGCGAACCGGAGCGCAAGGAGATGAGAAATGAGGTGCGTTTTAGAAACCTTTCCCGATCACACGGTGTACCATCTTCTGGGTTTCTCATGCATGTTTTCGATGTAGGAAGATGCCCTTGAACCTGGAGATTTGGGACCCATGGGATGGGTACCACGCAGTATGACTTTCAAGGGTCTGCGTTTGCTCACCCAACCTCACCAAACCTCTCAGCCCCAAGAGTGTCCACCCTTATGTCTCATCCATCTGTGGGTCTACATATGGTCAATCCAGGTTGCATCACAGCCCCTGAACGAATTTTGTCAGAATTTCTCTCTCTTTCACTGTCTTTGTTTCACGAGTTTTTAAAAATAATTGATTTGTATAATGGGGTTTAGCTGCTTTTCACTGCTGTGTTTATGCCGCTTTTCACCCACTTCACTCACTTACAGAGAGATATAAATACATAGGTTTTAAGCTTCTTACTAGTCAGATATATTCTTGGGCGGTGAATAGGGCGTGTTGAGTCCAGTTCACTGAGCAAGGAGTAGGTCTTGTCTATTACATATTGGGTTTATGGAACGCTATCTGAGCTAATTTGAAACCCTTGTTTTATGCATCACCCCACCTCACCTTTCCCGTTAAGCAGCCATAGTGTGTTTTCTAAACGTGTGACTCTGACCTGTTATGTAATTCAGTTCAAGGGTAGCGGTTTTTACATTCCCTCTATAAGTGATATCTTATGATAAGTGTCTTTTTCTGTGTGACTTATTTCACTTAGAATCGTCGTACCCAAATCCACTCATCATGCTGCTCCTAGCCTTATGACGTTGATTTCATGGCTGAGTGATATTCCATTGTACATAAGGACCACAACTTCTTTATCCATTCTTGTCTTTCCTGGGATATTTAAGGTGTAACGAAGTGGAGGTTTTTGTCAACAGAGCAGCCCTAAACTTTGGGGTGCCTGTGTCTTGCTGATTTTTAGTTTTCCTAATTTATACGCCCATGAGTGGAAGTGCCCTATGCTCTCTAAGCTGAGTTTTTTAGATGTTTCAGGACACACCGTACACTTCTCCAGAGTGGCTGTTGGCAATTTACATCCCGCCCATCAGCGTAGCAAGGCTCCCTTTTCTCCATGGCCTATCCTGCATTTCTGGTTTTGACACTTTTTTCAGCATGGCCCTTTTGACCGATGGGAAGCGAGACTTCTTTGTAGCGCTGATTTGCCTTTCCAGGTTGCTTGGTTGGCCAAAAAGGGCGTATGCGTTTTTTCCTGAATATATTTAGGAAAAAACGCATACGCCCTTTTTGGCCAAGGGCATCATTGTCGAGGTTTTGCCGCTTTTCCTGTGCTTTAAAGGCGATTCGAATCTACCTCCTGAAATCTGTTTCCTGCAATTCTGCCTTGCTTTCAAGTCCTCTTCGTTGCCTTCCCTCAATATATTTGTGGACGAGAGTTATCATTTCTAAGTCTGCAGGTTTGTGAATTGCCGTGCCCCTGAGCTCCATTTTTCAACTCGCTTTCTTGAGAGCTGGCCGCAAAAGCGCAGGATTGCTTCAGGCCCTATTCGGGCTCCGGGCGGCAGGCTGAGCCTGTGGTTAATTCTTCTTCCTGATGAGAAAATAGAGTGACCTGTGCCTGTCCCAATACCTAGAGCTAGTCTCTCATTGGTTCCCCCTCTTCCCGTTCATCCTCAGGACAAATTGCAACCTGTACGGAACAGGAGGTTAAAGGTGCTGATTCTCCAAGCAGGGAGATTACTAGTATAGCGGCTGGAATGGCGAACCGGAGCACAAGGAGATGAGAAATGAGGTGCGTTTTAGAAACCTTTCCCGATCACATGGTGTACCATCTTCTGGGTTTCTCATGCATGTTTTCGATGTAGGAAGATGCCCTTGAACCTGGAGATTTGGGACCCATGGGATGGGTACCACGCAGTATGACTTTCAAGGGTCTGCGTTTGCTCACCCAACCTCACCAAACCTCTCAGTCCCAAGAGTGTCCACCCTTATGTCTCATCCATCTGTGGGTCTACATATGGTCAATCCAGGTTGCATCACAGCCCCTGAACGAATTTTGTCAGAATTTCTCTCTCTTTCACTGTCTTTGTTTCACGGGTTTTTAAAAGTAATTGATTTGTATAATGGGGTTTAGCTGCTTTTCACTGCTGTGTTTATGCCGCTTTTCACCCACTTCACTCACTTACAGAGCGATATAAATACATAGGTTTTAAGCTTCTTACTAGTCAGATATATTCTTGGGCGGTGAATAGGGCGTGTTGAGTCCAGTTCACTGAGCAAGGAGTAGGTCTTGTCTATTACATATTCGGTTTATGGAACGCTATCTGAGCTACTTTGAAACCCTTGTTTTATGCATCACCCCACCTCACCTTTCCCGTTAAGCAGCCATAGTGTGTTTTCTAAACGTGTGACTCTGACCTGTTATGTAATTCAGTTCAAGGGTAGCGGTTTTTACATTCCCTCTATAAGTGATATCTTATGATAAGTGTCTTTTTCTGTGTGACTTATTTCACTTAGAATCGTCGTACCCAAATCCACTCATCATGCTGCTACTAGCCTTATGACGTTGATTTCATGGCTGAGTGATATTCCATTGTACATAAGGACCACAACTTCTTTATCCATTCTTGTCTTTCCTGGGATATTTAAGGTGTCACGAAGTGGAGGTTCTTGTCAACAGAGCAGCCCTAAACTTTGGGGTGCCTGTGTCTTGCTGATTTTTAGTTTTCCCAATTTATACGCCCATGAGTGGAAGTGCCCTATGTTCTCTAAGCTGAGTTTTTTAGATGTTTCAGGACACACCGTGCACTTCTCCAGAGTGGCTGTTGGCAATTTACATCCCGCCCATCAGCGTAGCAAGGCTCCCATTTCTCCATGGCCTATCCTGCATTTCTGGTTTTGACACTTTTTTCAGCATGGCCCTTTTGACCGATGGGAAGCGAGACTTCTTTGTAGCGCTGATTTGCCTTTCCAGGTTGCTTGGTTGGCCAAAAAGGGCGTATGCGTTTTTTCCTGAATATATTCAGGAAAAAACGTATACGCCCTTTTTGGCCAAGGGCATCATTGTCGAGGTTTTGCCGCTTTTCCTGTGCTCTAAAGGCGATTCGAATCTACCTCCTGAAATCTGTTTCCTGCAATTCTGCCTTGCTTTCAAATCCTCTTCTTTGCCTTCCCTCAATATATTTGTGGACGAGAGTTATCATTTCTAAGTCTGCAGGTTTGTGAATTGCCGTGCCCCTGAGCTCCATTTTTCAACTCGCTTTCTTGGGAGCTGGCCGCAAAAGCGCAGGACTGCTTCAGGCCCTATTCGGGCTCCGGGCGGCAGGCTGAGCCTGTGGTTAATTCTTCTTCCTGATGAGAAAATAGAGTGACCTGTGCCTGTCCCAATACCTAGAGCTAGTCTCTCATTGGTTCCCCCTCTTCCCGTTCATCCTCAGGACAAATTGCAACCTGTACGGAACAGGAGGTTAAAGGTGCTGATTCTCCAAGCAGGGAGATTGCTAGTATAGCGGCTGGAATGGCGAACCGGAGCACAAGGAGATGAGAAATGAGGTGCGTTTTAGAAACCTTTCCCGATCACACGGTGTACCATCTTCTGGGTTTCTCATGCATGTTTTCGATGTAGGAAGATGCCCTTGAACCTGGAGATTTGGGACCCATGGGATGGGTACCACGCAGTATGACTTTCAAGGGTCTGCGTTTGCTCACCCAACCTCACCAAACGTCTCAGCCCCAAGAGTGTCCACCCTTATGTCTCATCCATCTGTGGGTCTACATATGGTCAATCCAGGTTGCATCACAGCCCCTGAACGAATTTTGTCAGAATTTCTCTCTCTTTCACTGTCTTTGTTTCACGGGTTTTTAAAAGTAATTGATTTGTATAATGGGGTTTAGCTGCTTTTCACTGCTGTGTTTATGCCGCTTTTCACCCACTTCACTCACTTACAGAGAGATATAAATACATAGGTTTTAAGCTTCTTACTAGTCAGATATATTCTTGGGCGGTGAATAGGGCGTGTTGAGTCCAGTTCACTGAGCAAGGAGTAGGTCTTGTCTATTACATATTGGGTTTATGGAACGCTATCTGAGCTACTTTGAAACCCTTGTTTTATGCATCACCCCACCTCACCTTTCCCGTTAAGCAGCCATAGTGTGTTTACTAAACGTGTGACTCTGACCTGTTATGTAATTCAGTTCAAGGGTAGCGGTTTTTACATTCCCTCTATAAGTGATATCTTATGATAAGTGTCTTTTTCTGTGTGACTTATTTCACTTAGAATCGTCGTACCCAAATCCACTCATCATGCTGCTACTAGCCTTATGACGTTGATTTCATGGCTGAGTGATATTCCATTGTACATAAGGACCACAACTTCTTTATCCATTCTTGTCTTTCCTGGGATATTTAAGGTGTCACGAAGTGGAGGTTTTTGTCAACAGAGCAGCCCTAAACTTTGGGGTGCCTGTGTCTTGCTGATTTTTAGTTTTCCCAATTTATACGCCCATGAGTGGAAGTGCCCTATGCTCTCTAAGCTGAGTTTTTTAGATGTTTCAGGACACACCGTACACTTCTCCAGAGTGGCTGTTGGCAATTTACATCCCGCCCATCAGCGTAGCAAGGCTTCCATTTCTCCATGGCCTATCCTGCATTTCTGGTTTTGACACTTTTTTCAGCATGGCCCTTTTGACCGATGGGAAGCGAGACTTCTTTGTAGCGCTGATTTGCCTTTCCAGGTTGCTTGGTTGGCCAAAAAGGGCGTATGCGTTTTTTCCTGAATATATTCAGGAAAAAACGCATACGCCCTTTTTGGCCAAGGGCATCATTGTCGAGGTTTTGCCGCTTTTCCTGTGCTTTAAAGGCGATTCGAATCTACCTCCTGAAATCTGTTTCCTGCAATTCTGCCTTGCTTTCAAATCCTCTTCGTTGCCTTCCCTCAATATATTTGTGGACGAGAGTTATCATTTCTAAGTCTGCAGGTTTGTGAATTGCCGTGCCCCTGAGCTCCATTTTTCAACTCGCTTTCTTGGGAGCTGGCCGCAAAAGCGCAGGATTGCTTCAGGCCCTATTCGGGCTCTGGGCGGCAGGCTGAGCCTGTGGTTAATTCTTCTTCCTGATGAGAAAATAGAGTGACCTGTGCCTGTCCCAATACCTAGAGCTAGTCTCTCATTGGTTCCCCCTCTTCCCGTTCATCCTCAGGACAAATTGCAACCTGTACGGAACAGGAGGTTAAAGGTGCTGATTCTCCAAGCAGGGAGATTGCTAGTATAGCGGCTGGAATGGCGAACCGGAGCACAAGGAGATGAGAAATGAGGTGCGTTTTAGAAACCTTTCCCGATCACACGGTGTACCATCTTCTGGGTTTCTCATGCATGTTTTCGATGTAGGAAGATGCCCTTGAACCTGGAGATTTGGGACCCATGGGATGGGTACCACGCAGTATGACTTTCAAGGGTCTGCGTTTGCTCACCCAACCTCACCAAAGCTCTCAGCCCCAAGAGTGTCCACCCTTATGTCTCATCCATCTGTGGGTCTACATATGGTCAATCCAGGTTGCATCACAGCCCCTGAACGAATTTTGTCACTATTTCTCTCTCTTTCACTGTCTTTGTTTCACGGGTTTTTAAAAGTAATTGATTTGTATAATGGGGTTTAGCTGCTTTTCACTGCTGTGTTTATGCCGCTTTTCACCCACTTCACTCACTTACAGAGAGATATAAATACATAGGTTTTAAGCTTCTTACTAGTCAGATATATTCTTGGGCGGTGAATAGGGCGTGTTGAGTCCAGTTCACTGAGCAAGGAGTAGGTCTTGTCTATTACATATTCGGTTTATGGAACGCTATCTGAGCTACTTTGAAACCCTTGTTTTATGCATCACCCCACCTCACCTTTCCCGTTAAGCAGCCATAGTGTGTTTTCTAAACGTGTGACTCTGACCTGTTATGTAATTCAGTTCAAGGGTAGCGGTTTTTACATTCCCTCTATAAGTGATATCTTATGATAAGTGTCTTTTTCTGTGTGACTTATTTCACTTAGAATCGTCGTACCCAAATCCACTCATCATGCTGCTACTAGCCTTATGACGTTGATTTCATGGCTGAGTGATATTCCATTGTACATAAGGACCACAACTTCTTTATCCATTCTTGTCTTTCCTGGGATATTTAAGGTGTCACGAAGTGCAGGTTTTTGTCAACAGAGCAGCCCTAAACTTTGGGGTGCCTGTGTCTTGCTGATTTTTAGTTTTCCCAATTTATACGCCCATGAGTGGAAGTGCCCTATGCTCTCTAAGCTGAGTTTTTTAGATGTTTCAGGACACACCGTACACTTCTCCAGAGTGGCTGTTGGCAATTTACATCCCGCCCATCAGCGTAGCAAGGCTCCCATTTCTCCATGGCCTATCCTGCATTTCTGGTTTTGACACTTTTTTCAGCATGGCCCTTTTGACCGATGGGAAGCGAGACTTCTTTGTAGCGCTGATTTGCCTTTCCAGGTTGCTTGGTTGGCCAAAAAGGGCGTATGCGTTTTTTCCTGAATATATTCAGGAAAAAACGCATACGCCCTTTTTGGCCAAGGGCATCATTGTCGAGGTTTTGCCGCTTTTCCTGTGCTTTAAAGGCGATTCGAATCTACCTCCTGAAATCTGTTTCCTGCAATTCTGCCTTGCTTTCAAATCCTCTTCTTTGCCTTCCCTCAATATATTTGTGGACGAGAGTTATCATTTCTAAGTCTGCAGGTTTGTGAATTGCCGTGCCCCTGAGCTCCATTTTTCAACTCGCTTTCTTGGGAGCTGGCCGCAAAAGCGCAGGATTGCTTCAGGCCCTATTCGGGCTCCGGGCGGCAGGCTGAGCCTGTGGTTAATTCTTCTTCCTGATGAGAAAATAGAGTGACCTGTGCCTGTCCCAATACCTAGAGCTAGTCTCTCATTGGTTCCCCCTCTTCCCGTTCATCCTCAGGACAAATTGCAACCTGTACGGAACAGGAGGTTAAAGGTGCTGATTCTCCAAGCAGGCTGATTGCTACTATAGCGGCTGGAATGGCGAACTGGAGCACAAGGAGATGAGAAATGAGGTGCGTTTTAGAAACCTTTCCCGATCACACAGTGTACCATCTTCTGGGTTTCTCATGCATGTTTTCGATGTAGGAAGATGCCCTTGAACCTGGAGATTTGGGACCCATGGGATGGGTACCACGCAGTATGACTTTCAAGGGTCTGCGTTTGCTCACCCAACCTCACCAAACGTCTCAGCCCCAAGAGTGTCCACCCTTATGTCTCATCCATCTGTGGGTCTACATATGGTCAATCCAGGTTGCATCACAGCCCCTGAACGAATTTTGTCAGAATTTCTCTCTCTTTCACTGTCTTTGTTTCACGGGTTTTTAAAAGTAATTGATTTGTATAATGGGGTTTAGCTGCTTTTCACTGCTTTGTTTATGTCGCTTTTCACCCACTTCACTCACTTACAGAGCGATATAAATACATAGGTTTTAAGATTCTTACTAGTCAGATATATTCTTGGGCGGTGAATAGGGCGTGTTGAGTCCAGTTCACTGAGCAAGGAGTAGGTCTTGTCTATTACATATTCGGTTTATGGAACGCTATCTGAGCTAATTTGAAACCCTTGTTTTATGCATCACCCCACCTCACCTTTCCCGTTAAGCAGCCATAGTGTGTTTTCTAAACGTGTGACTCTGACCTGTTATGTAATTCAGTTCAAGGGTAGCGGTTTTTACATTCCCTCTATAAGTGATATCTTATGATAAGTGTCTTTTTCTGTGTGACATATTTCACTTAGAATCGTCGTACCCAAATCCACTCATCATGCTGCTACTAGCCTTATGACGTTGATTTCATGGCTGAGTGATATTCCATTGTACATAAGGACCACAACTTCTTTATCCATTCTTGTCTTTCCTGGGATATTTAAGGTGTAACGAAGTGGAGGTTTTTGTCAACAGAGCAGCCCTAAACTTTGGGGTGCCTGTGTCTTGCTGATTTTTAGTTTTCCCAATTTATACGCCCATGAGTGGAAGTGCCCTATGCTCTCTAAGCTGAGTTTTTTAGATGTTTCAGGACACACCGTACACTTCTCCAGAGTGGCTGTTGGCAATTTACATCCCGCCCATCAGCGTAGCAAGGCTCCCATTTCTCCATGGCCTATCCTGCATTTCTGGTTTTGACACTTTTTTCAGCATGGCCCTTTTGACCGATGGGAAGCGAGACTTCTTTGTAGCGCTGATTTGCCTTTCCAGGTTGCTTGGTTGGCCAAAAAGGGCGTATGCGTTTTTTCCTGAATATATTCAGGAAAAAACGCATACGCCCTTTTTGGCCAAGGGCATCATTGTCGAGGTTTTGCCGCTTTTCCTGTGCTTTAAAGGCGATTCGAATCTACCTCCTGAAATCTGTTTCCTGCAATTCTGCCTTGCTTTCAAATCCTCTTCGTTGCCTTCCCTCAATATATTTGTGGACGAGAGTTATCATTTCTAAGTCTGCAGGTTTGTGAATTGCCGTGCCCCTGAGCTCCATTTTTCAACTCGCTTTCTTGGGAGCTGGCCGCAAAAGCGCAGGATTGCTTCAGGCCCTATTCGGGCTCCGGGCGGCAGGCTGAGCCTGTGGTTAATTCTTCTTCCTGATGAGAAAATAGAGTGACCTGTGCCTGTCCCAATACCTAGAGCTAGTCTCTCATTGGTTCCCCCTCTTCCCGTTCATCCTCAGGACAAATTGCAACCTGTACGGAACAGGAGGTTAAAGGTGCTGATTCTCCAAGCAGGGAGATTGCTAGTATAGCGGCTGGAATGGCGAACCGGAGCACAAGGAGATGAGAAATGAGGTGCGTTTTAGAAACCTTTCCCGATCACACGGTGTACCATCTTCTGGGTTTCTCATGCATGTTTTCGATGTAGGAAGATGCCCTTGAACCTGGAGATTTGGGACCCATGGGATGGGTACCACGCAGTATGACTTTCAAGGGTCTGCGTTTGCTCACCCAACCTCACCAAACGTCTCAGCCCCAATAGTGTCCACCCTTATGTCTCATCCATCTGTGGGTCTACATATGGTCAATCCAGGTTGCATCACAGCCCCTGAACGAATTTTGTCACTATTTCTCTCTCTTTCACTGTCTTTGTTTCACGGGTTTTTAAAAGTAATTGATTTGTATAATGGGGTTTAGCTGCTTTTCACTGCTGTGTTTATGCCGCTTTTCACCCACTTCACTCACTTACAGAGCGATATAAATACATAGGTTTTAAGCTTCTTACTAGTCAGATATATTCTTGGGCGGTGAATAGGGCGTGTTGAGTCCAGTTCACTGAGCAAGGAGTAGGTCTTGTCTATTACATATTGGGTTTATGGAACGCTATCTGAGCTACTTTGAAACCCTTGTTTTATGCATCACCCCACCTCACCTTTCCCGTTAAGCAGCCATAGTGTGTTTTCTAAACGTGTGACTCTGACCTGTTATGTAATTCAGTTCAAGGGTAGCGTTTTTTACATTCCCTCTATAAGTGATATCTTATGATAAGTGTCTTTTTCTGTGTGACTTATTTCACTTAGAATCGTCGTACCCAAATCCACTCATCATGCTGCTACTAGCCTTATGACGTTGATTTCATGGCTGAGTGATATTCCATTGTACATAAGGACCACAACTTCTTTATCCATTCTTGTCTTTCCTGGGATATTTAAGGTG
Organism: Balaenoptera borealis; assembly: GCF_965194805.1. Classification (NCBI taxonomy): domain Eukaryota; kingdom Metazoa; phylum Chordata; class Mammalia; order Artiodactyla; family Balaenopteridae; genus Balaenoptera; species Balaenoptera borealis. The sequence goes on along the minus strand of NW_028123020.1, from coordinate 115,910 downwards.
TCACGAAGTGCAGGTTTTTGTCAACAGAGCAGCCCTAAACTTTGGGGTGCCTGTGTCTTGCTGATTTTTAGTTTTCCCAATTTATACGCCCATGAGTGGAAGTGCCCTATGCTCTCTAAGCTGAGTTTTTTAGATGTTTCAGGACACACCGTACACTTCTCCAGAGTGGCTGTTGGCAATTTACATCCCGCCCATCAGCGTAGCAAGGCTCCCATTTCTCCATGGCCTATCCTGCATTTCTGGTTTTGACACTTTTTTCAGCATGGCCCTTTTGACCGATGGGAAGCGAGACTTCTTTGTAGCGCTGATTTGCCTTTCCAGGTTGCTTGGTTGGCCAAAAAGGGCGTATGCGTTTTTTCCTGAATATATTTAGGAAAAAACGCATACGCCGTTTTTGGCCAAGGGCATCATTGTCGAGGTTTTGCCGCTTTTCCTGTGCTTTAAAGGCGATTCGAATCTACCTCCTGAAATCTCTTTCCTGCAATTCTGCCTTGCTTTCAAATCCTCTTCTTTGCCTTCCCTCAATATATTTGTGGACGAGAGTTATCATTTCTAAGTCTGCAGGTTTGTGAATTGCCGTGCCCCTGAGCTCCATTTTTCAACTCGCTTTCTTGGGAGCTGGCCGCAAAAGCGCAGGATTGCTTCAGGCCCTATTCGGGCTCCGGGCGGCAGGCTGAGCCTGTGGTTAATTCTTCTTCCTGATGAGAAAATAGAGTGACCTGTGCCTGTCCCAATACCTAGAGCTAGTCTCTCATTGGTTCCCCCTCTTCCCGTTCATCCTCAGGACAAATTGCAACCTGTACGGAACAGGAGGTTAAAGGTGCTGATTCTCCAAGCAGGCTGATTGCTACTATAGCGGCTGGAATGGCGAACCAGAGCACAAGGAGATGAGAAATGAGGTGCGTTTTAGAAACCTTTCCCGATCACACAGTGTACCATCTTCTGGGTTTCTCATGCATGTTTTCGATGTAGGAAGATGCCCTTGAACCTGGAGATTTGGGACCCATGGGATGGGTACCACGCAGTATGACTTTCAAGGGTCTGCGTTTGCTCACCCAACCTCACCAAACCTCTCAGCCCCAAGAGTGTCCACCCTTATGTCTCATCCATCTGTGGGTCTACATATGGTCAATCCAGGTTGCATCACAGCCCCTGAACGAATTTTGTCAGAATTTCTCTCTCTTTCACTGTCTTTGTTTCACGGGTTTTTAAAAGTAATTGATTTGTATAATGGGGTTTAGCTGCTTTTCACTGCTGTGTTTATGTCGCTTTTCACCCACTTCACTCACTTACAGAGCGATATAAATACATAGGTTTTAAGCTTCTTACTAGTCAGATATATTCTTGGGCGGTGAATAGGGCGTGTTGAGTCCAGTTCACTGAGCAAGGAGTAGGTCTTGTCTATTACATATTCGGTTTATGGAACGCTATCTGAGCTAATTTGAAACCCTTCTTTTATGCATCACCCCACCTCACCTTTCCCGTTAAGCAGCCATAGTGTGTTTTAGAAACGTGTGACTCTGTTCTGTTTTGTACTACAGGTCATGTGTAGCGATTTTTACATTACCTGTATAAGTGATATCTTATGATAAGTGCCATTTTCTGTGTGACTTATTTCACTTAGAAACATCGTATGTAAATCCACTCATCATGCTGCTACTAGACTTATGACGTTGATTTCATGGCCGAGTGATATTCCATTGTACATATGTACCGCAACTTATTTATCCATTTTTCTCTTTCCTGGGATATTTAAGGTGTACCGAAGTGTAGGTTCTTGTAAATAGAGCAGCCCTAAACTTTGGGGTGCCCGTGTCTTATTGATTTTTATATTTCCCATTATATACACCTATGAGTGGAAGTGCCCTATGCTCTTTAGCTGTGTTTTTTCGATGTTTCAGGAAACACCATACCCGAGTGACCATTGGCAGTTTTCATCCCGCCCATCAGCCTAAGAAGGCTCCCTTTTCTCCCTGGCCTGTCCTGCCTGCATGTCTGGTTCTTACATTTTTTAGGATGGCCCTTTTGACCTATTGGAAGTGAGACTTCTTTGTAGTGCTGACTTTTCATTTCCGGGTTGCTTGGTTGGCCAAAAAGGGCGGATGCGTTTTTTCCTAAATATATTCAGGAAAAAACGCATACGCCCTTTTTGGCCAAGTGCATCATTGTCGCCGTTTTCCCGCTTTTCATGTGCTTTAAAGACGATTCGTATCTTCCTCCTGAAATCTGTTTCCTGCAATTCTGCCTTGCTTTCAAATACTGTTCTTTGCCTTCCCTCAATATATTTGTGGACGAGAGTTATCATTTATAATTCTGCAAGTTTGTGAATTACAGTGCCTCTGAACTACATTTTTCAACTCGCTTTTTTGGGAGCTGGCTGCAAAACCGCAGGATTGCTTCAGGCACTATTCTGGTTCCATGGGGCAGGCTGAGCCTGTCGTTAATTCTTCTTCCTGATGGGAAATTAGAGTCACGTGTGCCTGTCCCAACACCTAGAGGTAGTCTCTCATGGGTTCCCCCTCATCCCGTTCATCCTCAGGACAAATTGCAACCTGTATGAAACAATAGGTTAAAGGTGCTGATTCTCCAAGTGGTTAGATTGTTAGTAAAGCAGCTGAATGGGGGGAACCCGAGCACCAGGAGATGTGAAATGAGGTGCATTTTAGAAACTTTTCCAGATCACACGGTGTATCATCATCTGGGTTTCCCATGCATGTTTTCGCTGTCGGATGATTCCCTTGAACCTGGAGATTTGGAACAAATGGAATGGGTACCACGCAGTAGTAGTTTAAAGTGTCTTTGTTTGCTCACCCAATCTCACCAATCCTCTCAGCCCCAACATTTTCCAGCCTTATGTGTAATCCAGCTGTGGGTCTAGATATCGTCAATCCAGGTTGCTTCAAAGCCCCTGAACGATCTCTGTAAGAATTTCTCTCTCTTTCAATTTCTTTGTTGTTTTTTTTTCTTTTGAAATTTATTTTTATACTGGGGTTTAGCTGATTTTCACTGCTGTGTTTATTCCATTTTACACTCACTTGATTCACTTACAGAGAGATATCAATACATAGGTTTTAAGATTCTTACTAGTCAGATATATTTTTTGTGCGTTGAATAGGGGGTTTGGAGTCCAGTTCACTGAGCAAGGAATAGGGCTTGTCTGTTACATATGTGGTTTATGGAACGCTATCTGTGCTAATTTCAAACCCTTGTTTTATGCCTCACTCCACCTCACCTTTCCGTTAAGCAGCCATGGTGTGTTCTCTAAATGTGTGGCTCTATTCTGTTTTGTAGTACATGTCCTGTGTAGCGATTTTTACATTCCCTCTATAAGTGATATCTTATGATAAGTGTCTTTTTCTGTGTGACTTATTTCACTTCTAAACGTCGTACGTAAATCCAGTTCTGCATGCTGCTACTAGCCTTATAACATTTATTACATGGCTGAGTGATATTCCATTGTACCTAAGTACCACAACTTCTTTATCCATTTTTCTCTTTCCTGGGATATTTAAGGTGTACCGAATTGGAGTTTCTTGTCAACAGAGCAGCCCTAATCTTTGGGGTGCCCGTGTCTTGTTGATTTTTAGATTTCCCAATTTATACGCCCATGAGTGTAAGTGCCCTATGCTCTCTAGCTGTGTTTTTTAGATGTTTTAGGAAACACCATACAGTTCTACAGAGTGGCCATTGGCAGTTTACATCCCCCCCATCAGCCTAACAAGGCTCCCTTTTCTCCATGGCCTGTCCTGCATTTCTGGTTTTTACACTTTTTTCAGCATGGTCCCCTTTGACCGATGGGAGGTGAGACTTCTTTGTATTGCTGATTTGCATTTCCGGCTTGCTTGGAGAGTCATAATTTATAATTCTGCATATTTGTGAATTGAAGTTTCCTGAGCTTCATTTGTCAACTCGCTTTTTTGGGAGCTGGCCGCAAAACCGGTGGTGTGCTTCTGACCCTACTGTGGTTTCGGGTGGCAGGCTAAGCCTTTGCTTAATTCTTCTTCCTGATTGGAAATTAGAGTGACCTTTGCCTGTCCGAACATCTAGGGCTTGTCTCTCATTGTTTCTCCTCCTTCCCCTTCATCCTGTGGACAAATTCCCAACTCTGTGCAACAGGACATAGAAGGTGCTGACATCCTCAAGTGGGGAGATTGTTAGGAAAGAGGCTGGTTAGGTGAACTCGACCACCATGAGATTAAGAGATGAGGTGCCTTTTCAAAAATCTTCCTGATCCAACCGTGTATCATCTTCTGGGTGTCACAGGCATGTTTTAGCTGTAGGAAAGTTCCCATGTATGTAAGGAGAACACCAGGGATTTTTCCAAATCAGTGTCTCCCCGAACCCCAATCTGGCGAATTTTTTTTTTTATTTTATTTATTTATTTATTCATTTATTTATTTATTGGCTGTGTTGGGTCCTCGCCTCTGTGGGAGGGCTTCCTCCAGCAGCGGCAAGTGGGGGCCACTCCTCATCGCGGTGCGCGGGCCTCTCACCATCGCGGCCTCTCCTGTTTTGGAGCACAGGCTCCAGATGCGCAGGCTCAGTAGTTGTGGCTCACGGGCCCAGCCGCTCTGCGGCACGTGGGATCTTCCCAGACCAGGGCTCGAACCCGTGTCCCCTGCATCGGCAGGCAGACTCTCAACCACTGCGCCACCAGGGAAGCCCCAATCTGGCTAATTTTTAAGCCACTGGTACATGTATGTTCATTAAGGGACTTTGGCCGTAAGCAGAGTCCGTAATTTAGGTGAGTGAAGTCTTCAGGGTCAGAAACGCTCGCCATCGGCCTCCTTTATGTTCCTTTTTATCTGTAGTTGATACATGATGTCGATATAGATATCTATTGTTTTTCAGATTATTTCCCCTTAGGGGTTATTACAAAATATTGAGTATTGTTCCCTGTGCTATACAGTAGTTCCTTGTTGATGATATATTTTATACATAGAAGTGTGTATATGTTAATCCGAAACTGTTAATTTATCTCTCCTCCCACCTTGACCCTTTGGTAATAAACTATATAAGATTTTATACTTCGTAGAAATCCAGGAGCTGAAAGAGAGGTATCATTTTCAACGGAAAATCATTCAAAACAAGATTGAACCTTCAGCCAAGATTAGTAGATCCACATCCTTGGAAAGAAATCACTGCATTTCTCTAATGTTGACCTGACAAATACGACAAACCCCTCCACCGAACTTGCTTATAATAAAGTGATGGAAATATCAAATGGAAGTGTTAGAAACATCTTATTTTACACGAGCCTTATACACTGCTCTATGTTAATTACAGTTTGGCTCACGCATCTATTCTTTGAAGTTACAATGTTCTCAAATTCTGTTACTGATCCTGCAGAGTGGGCCCCAACAAGGGTCCCCCTGCCCAGTGTCATTGGAGCCAACAGATCGAGACTGAGTTTGGTTCAGAAGCAAAGGAAAACTTTATATTTTGATTAGAGAATGGAGAGGTGAGAGCGTGCGATCCCCCGCGGGCTGTGGGCCAGGCTGCTGTGTAGGGATCCCGTCAGCGTCAGCGGGAGGGACGGGGCGGAGCTCTCAAGGGCCGGGTTGGCTGGAGCTCAGGCTCTATGTGGCGGAGTCTGCACGGGGCCCGGAGAGCTGAGGTGTCGGCCCAGCCATCTTGCACTAGGAAATCGGGTCTGAAGTGCCGGGTGTGGGAACTCTGCCTGTGGAAACCTAGGAACAAGTGAAATTAGAAAAAGCACAAAGGAAAAAAAGGTTAGACTTTATTTTATTGCCCAGAATCTATTTTTATCTCCGAGGAATTTTTAATGGGCTTTGCCGGTGACAAACCCCTCCTCTGCCTCTTGTCCCATTCCACATTCTTGGGGCCCTGAGGGTGCAGACACCTCTTCTGTAAATGCTTCGTGCTGAGTTGGGTGTCCTCATACCCGGGGGGAGGGGCAGGACTTCTCCCCAGCAGCCTCCAGGTGAGGTTGATTGTCCCCAGGCCTCCTCCCTCACTGCTCGTCTGCCTGAGCACCAGCGTTGGAAGTTTTATAGATTCTAATGACCTTTAAAGGTCCAGGAAAGAGATGCGCAGGGACGCTGGGGGGGCCGGTTTTACCCTGCTCCACATTGGTTCGGCCCCCTTAGGCTGACGGTTTCTGCCAGCCTAGATGCTCTGACCAGTAGTCTGTGCTTTCTTCAGTTAGGCCACTGAATCAACGTACAAACAGCACCAGGTGTCAGAGCCCTGCCTGCTCAACTCCCAGACAGTCCAGGGCCAGTGGTGATCCAGGACCATGACGGCCACTCAGTCAACGGCCTTTTGAAGTAGCCAGGAGTCCAGCTGGTCTCATTGGTCGCCATCACAGTGGTTTCTGTAGGCTTTTCTATGGTGGCAGCGGCATTTAGGGTTCCCCTGCCAAGTTTATTAGCTCCGCTCTGGGTGCAGTAAGTCCTGCAAGCAATAGTCTGTTCTTTTGGGGCACACTCTTGTGGTTTTCTGAGAGAAGCTCCAGGTCAAGTGATGGTCACACGAGTCGTCATGGGGGCCCGTTGCCCCAGGTTGTCTCTCTGGAGGTTGGAGTTGGAGGGCCTCCTCACTCGAGGTCATTGTGCCCACAGAGCGATCCCTGCAACTTCAGGGCATGGTGGGTGGTTAGGAACACCAAGTGGCGTCCTTTTCCCTTAGGAGGGAGCTGGCCTTGCGGGCTGCTCATTTCCAGGTTTTTAGATAACCCCAGTATCCTGGTCGGATGGGGTGGCTGGCCAATGCCTGGAGGGCATTCTTGCGTTGTTCCATTTCAAGTGGTCCCAGTTTTTGCACTAATACTCCAAGGGCGATTCGCCTTCGACCAGGAATGTAAAGGTCAAAGGGTTTAGCTAAATTAGGGAGGTCCATGGCAAGGGTCTGAATTGACTGCTCTTTCCTTTCTTGAAAGGCCGCTTCTGGATTCTATTCAAAAGGATCATCATCTTTTCCTTTCAGTGTTTCAGATAGAGGCCCAGTTATTAGACTGTAGTTAGGGATCCAGATGCAGCAAACCCCGGTCTCCCCAGGAACCCCTAAGCTGTCTTCTAGTTTTAGGAAGGGTGAGGCTGCAAATGGCTTCTTCCCTTTCCTGGGATGGGCTTCTCCGATCTTCTGTGAGAATGAAGCCCAGGCAGGTCACCTTAGTCTGTGATATTTGAGCTTTTTTCTTGGACACGTTCTATCTTTTATTGGCTAGGTAGTCCAGAGGCCTCCTTAGTAGGGCTGGCGATCAGAATATCGTCTGCATATTGAAGGAGGGTTCCCTTCTCCCGAGGTAGATCTTTTAGGGCTTTAGCTAACGTTTCCCCAAAGATGGTGTGGGAATTTTTGAACCCCTGGGGCAGGACGGCCCAGCAGTATTGTTTTTTTTTGTACGTTGAGTCCTGCCACTCATAGCCAAAATTTCTTGTGACTCTGGGACTAATGGAATACAGAAGAAGGCATCATTGAAGTCTAATACAGAATACCATGTCCTGGTGGATGGTAGAATGACCAGCAGGGTATAGGAATTAGGAACTACTGGATGTATATCCTCTGTGGCTTCACTGACTGTCCTGGCGTCCTTTACCATGTCCCCAGCAGCCCACGGGGCTCTCATGGTCAGGCCCCTCCCAGGATATGGAACTCACCTGGGCAGGTACGCAGCAGCCCACGGGGCTCTCATGGTCAGGCCCCTCCCAAAATATGGTGCTCACCTGTGCAGGTACCCAGCAGCCCACGGGGCTCTCATGGTCAGGCCCCTCCCAGGATATGGAGCTCACCTGGGCAGGTACCCAGCAGCCCACGGGGCTCTCATGTGCAGGCCCCTCCCAGGATATGGAGCTCACCTGGGTAGGTACCCAGCAGCCCACGGGGCTCTCGTGGGCAGGCCCTTCCCAGGATACGGAGCTCACCTGGGTAGGTACCCAGCAGCCCACGGGGCTCTCGTGGGCAGGCCCTTCCCAGGATATGGAGCTCATCTGGGCAGGTACCCAGCAGCCCACGGGGCTCTCGTGGGCAGGCCCCTCCCAGGATATGGAGCTCATCTGGGCAGGTACCCAGCAGTTCACGGGGCTCTCATGGGCAGGCCTCTCCCTGGATATGGAGCTCCCCTGGACAGGTACCCCGGCAGGGATGGGCACACAGGAACCGTGCACATAGCCCTCATTGCAGAGCACCCCCAGCACACCTGTCGCTCAGAGCTGACACAGAGCACCTCAGAGCAGGGCTTGAACTAACAAACATCAGCTCCGACAGGTCTGTGACCCTAGGCTTCTCTCTGTGCGGCCTCCCTCCGCCTGTTCTTCCAGGGGCTTCCACTGCAGCCGGGGCACCAGGCCTCTGTCTCCATCCACCACCCCTCCTCTCCCTGACTCCTGGGTTCCTCTCATTAGGAGAGGGTCTTCTTGAAGTTGTCTCCCACTCATGGATCAGATAAAATGATTAGAAAACAAGCCAGGGCTGCCGCCCCTTGTCTATCCTGACTCTCGGGACCCTACATCTGTTCCTTGGATCTGACCGGTGCAGCAAAGCCCATTTTCTGCAACTCTGAGCCCCTGATGGGCGAGGATTGGCTGACCTGGGCAGCCTGACCTGGCCGGCCAGCCCTTCCCAGGTGTGCCTGGGTTGAGGTCAATATAAACACCCCTCCAGGCAGCAAAAGCCTCTGCAGCTGTGCCTGACGCCATATTCTCTGCCCCGTCAGCAGTCTCGGGGTTGTGTTGGTGGGAGGGAGTAGTGCCCACGGCTCTATGAGTGGCCCCGTGTGAGTGGGGCTCTGCTGGACTTTCTGCAGGAGTTGCCGGGCTGCCACCTGCTGAAGAAGAGGATGTGTCACCCACACCTGCTGCTGGAATTTCTCCCCGGGCAGAGGTGAGGAAGGAAAAAAGCAGTGGGGACCGGGACAGGAGGGGTACCTCAGGCAGGGAAATGGAAAGCTTCCAGAAGAGCGCCTGGGGCCAGGACCATCCTGGCTGACCTGCAGGCACCAAGTCGGCCTGCGTGCTGTCGCTGGTGTGACTCCAAGCCCCTTCCTCTAGGCTTTAAAGTCTTTGCACACATTCAGGTGTTTTACCTGGGAAGGGTGGGAAAAGTTCAGCAGCAGCTGGCCTGGGGCTCAGCTCACGTTTACTCAGAGACGCCTCCTCACGGTCCCCCAGCTTTGCAATGAGGACGCTCCTTGCGGGAGAGCTGCTGGCTGCGTGGGAGACGATTCCCCACCTCTAACCAACTTCAGAATTGTTTACCACTGGAGCAAGTGCCCTGATAGGGTTTTCCTCTGTATGACCAGTGGGTTCTGGTTTTTTTTTTTTTTTTTTCTTTTTTGGTTCAAGGTAGGTTTTATTCCTCTTTTTGTATTTATAGATATAAGCATGGAAATAATTCATTCATATAAATACGTCTATGGGAAGGAAAGAACTTTTTTTCTGTTTTATTTTTTTAAAATATTATTTATGTTTTAATTTTTTAATTTTATTCATTTTTTTATACAGCAGGTTTTTATTGGTTATCTATTTTATACATATAAGTGTATATATGTCAATCCCAGGCTCGCAATTCATCCCACCACCACCACCCTGCCACTTTCCCCCCTTGGTGTCCATACATTTGTTCTCTACATCTGTGTCTCTATTTCTGCCTTGCAAACCGGTTCATCTGTACCATTTTTCTAGGTTCCACATGTATGCGCTTAAATATGGTATTTGTTTTTCTCTTTCTGACTTACTTCACTCTGTATAACAGTCTCTAGATCTATCCATGTCTCTACAAATGACCCAATTTCGTTCCTTTTTATGGCTGAGTAATATTCCATTTTATATATGTACCACATCTTTTCCATTCGTCTGTCTATGGGCATTTAGGTTGCTTCCATGACCTGGCTATTGTAAATAGTGCTGCAATGAACATTGTGTGAATATCTTTTTGAATTATGGTTTTCTCTGGGTATATGCCCAGTAGTGGGATTGCTGGGTCATATGGTAATTCTATTTTTAGTTTTTTAAGGAACCTCCATACTGTTCTCCATAGTGACTGTTTCAATTTATATCCCCACAAATAGTGTAAGAGGGTTCCCTTTTCTCCACACCCTCTCCAGCATTTGTTGTTTGTAGATTTTCTGATGATGCCCATTCTAACTTGTGTGAGGTGATACCTCATTACAGTTTTGGTTTATATTTCTCTAATAATTAGTGATGTTGAGCAGCTTTTCATGTGCTTCTTGGCCATCTGTACGTCTTCTTGGGACAAATGTCTATTTATGTCATCTGCCCATTTTTGGATTGGGTTGTTTGTTTTTTTACTGTTGAGCTGCATGTGCTGTTTATATATATTGGAGATTAATCCTTTGTCCATTGATTCGTTTGCAAATATTTTCTCCCATTCTGAGGTTGTCTTTTCATCTTGTTTGTAGTTTCCTTTGCTTTGCAAAAGCTTTTAGGTTTCATTTGCTCCCATTTGTTTATTTTTGTTTTTTATTCCATTACTCTAGTAGGTGGATCAAAAAAGATCTTGTTGTGATTTTTGTCAAAGAGTATTCTTCCTATGTTTTCCTCTAAGAGTTTTATAGTGTCCGGTCTTACATTTCGGTCTCTAATCCATTTTGAGTTTATTTTTTGTGTATGGTGTTAGGGAGTGTTCTAATTTCATTCTTTTACATGTAGCTGTCCATTTTTCCCAGCACCACTTATTGAAGAGACTGTCTTTTCTCCATTGTATATCCTTGCCTCCTTTGTCATAGATTAGTGGACCATAGGTGTGTAGGTTTATCTCTGGGCTTTCTTTTTTTTTCCTTTTACATCTTTATTGGAGTATAATTGCTTTACAATTGTCTGTTAGTTTCTGCTGTATAAAAAAGTGAATCAGCTATACGTATACATATAACACCATATCCCCTCCCTCCTGCACCTCCCTCTCACTCCCTTATCCCACCCCTTTAGGTCGTCACAAAGCACCGAGCTGATCTCCCTGTGCTATGTGGCTGCTTCCCAGTAGCTATCAATTTTACATTTGGTAGTGTATATATGTCCATACCACTCTCTCACTTTGTCCCAGCTTACCTTTCCCCCTCCCCATGTCCTCAAGTCCTTTCTCTACGTCTGTGTCCTTAATCCTTTCCTGCCCCTAGGTTCTTCATAAACTTTTTTTCTTTTAGATTCCATATATATGTGTTAGCATACGGTATTTGTTTTTCTCTTTCTGACTTACTTCACTCTGTAGGACAGACTCTAGATCCATCCACCTCACTACAAATAACTCAATTTCGTTTCTTTTTATGGCTGAATAATGTTCCATTGTATATGTGGTCCACATCTTCTTTATCCAGTTATCTGTTGATGGACACTTAGGTTGCTTCCATGTCCTGGCTATTGTAAATAGAGCTACAATGAACATTGTGGTACATGACTCTTTTTGAATTATGGTTTTCTCAGGGTAAATGTCCAGTAGTGGGATTGCTGGGTTGTACGGTTGTTCTATTTTTAGTTTTTAAGGAACCCCCATACCATTCTCCCTAGTGGCTATATCAATTTACATTCCCACCAACAGTGCAAGAGGGTTCCCTTTGCTCCAATAAATGCCTCTCCAGCATTTATTGTTGGTAGATTTTTTGATGATGGCCATTCTGACTGGTGTGAGGTGATACCTCATTGTAGTTTTGATATGCATTTCTCTAATAATTAGTGATGTTCAGCATCCTTTCATGTGTTTGTTGGCAACCTGTATATCTTCTTTGGAGAAATGTCTATATAGGTCTTCTGCCCATTTTTGTATTGGGTTGTTTGGTTTTGTGATATTGAGCTACAGGAGCTGCTTTTTGGAGGTTAATCCTTTGCCATTTGCTTCATTTGAAAATATTTTCTCCCATTCTGATGGTTGTCTTTTCATCTTGCTTATGTTTTCCTTTGCTGTGCAAAAGATTTTAAATTTCATTAAGTCCCATTTTTTTATTTTTGTTTTTATTTCCATTTCCCTAGGAGGTGGGTCAAAAAGGATCTTGCTGTGATTTATGTCATAGACTGTTCTGCTTATGTTTTCCTCTAAGAGTTTTATAGTGGCTGGTCTTACATTTAGGTCTCTAATCCATTTTGAGTTTATTTTTGTGTATGGTGTTAGGAAGTGTTCTAATTTCATTCTTTTACATGTAGCTGTCCAGTTTTCCCAGCACCACTTACTGAAGACACTGTCTTTTCTCCATTGTATACCCTTGCCTCCTTTGTCATAGATTAGTGGACCATAGGTACGTGGGTTTATCTCTGTGCTTTCTATCCTGTTCTATTGATCTATATTTCTGTTTTTGTGCCAGTACCATATTATCTTGATTACTGTAGCTTTGTAATATAGTCTGAAGTCTGGAAGTCTGATTCCTCCAGCTCTTTTTTTTTTCCCCTCAAGACTGCTTTGGCTATCCGGGGTCTTTTGTGTCTCCCTACAAATTTTAAGATTTTTTTTTCTAGTTCTGTAGAAAATGCCAAAGGTATTTTGATAGGGATTGCATTGAATCTGTAGATTGCTTTGGGTAATATAGTCATTTTCACAATATTGATTCTTCTAATCCAAGAACATGGTATATGTCTCCATCTGTTTATATCATCTTTGATTTCTTTCATCAGTGTCTTATAGTTTTCTGAGTACAGGTCTTTTACTTCCTTAGGTAGGTTTATTCCTAGGTATTTTATTTTTGTTGCAGTGGTAATGGGATTGTTTCCTTAATTTCTCTTTCTGTTCTTTCATTGTTAGTGTATAGGAATGCAAGCAATTTCTGTGCATTAATTTTGTATCCTGCAACTTTACCAAATTCATTGATTAGCTCCAGTGGTTTTCTGGTGACATCTTTAGGATTCTCTATCTATGATATGATGTCATTTGCAAACTGACAATTTTACTTCTTCTTTTCCTTTTTGTATTCCTTTTATTTCTTTTTCTTCTCTGATTGCCATGGCTAGGACTTCCAAAACTATGTTGAATAGTAGCGGTGAGAGTGGACATCCTCGTCTTGTTCCTGATCTTAGAGGAAACGTTTTCAGTTTTTCACTGTTGAGAATGATGTTTGCTGTGGGTTTGTCATATATGGCCTTTATTATGTTGAGGTAGTTTCCCTCTATGCCCACACTCTGCAGAGTTTTTATCATAAATGGGTGTTGAATTTTCTCAAAATCTTTTCCTGCATCTATTGAGATGATCATATGGTTTTATTCTACAATTTGTTAATATGGTGTATCACATTGATTTGTGTATATTGAAGAATCCTTGCATCCCTGGGATAAACCCCACTTGATCATGGTGTATGATCCTTTTAACGTGTTGTTCGATTCTGTTTGCTAGTATTTTGTTGAGGATTTTTACATCTATATTCATCAGTGATATTGGTCTGTAATTTTCTTTCCTTGTAGTATCTTTGTCTGGTTTTGGTATCAGGGTGATGGTGGTCTCATAGAATGAGTTTGGGAGTGTTCCTTCCCCTGCAATTGTTTTGAAGAATTTGAGAAGGTTGGGTGTTAGCTCTTCTCTAAATGTTTGACAGAATTCACCTGTGATGCCATCTGGTTCTGGAATTTTGTTTGTTGGAAGATTTTTAATCACAGTTTCAATTTCATTGCTTGTGATAGGTTTGTTCATATTTTCTATTTCTTCCTGGTTCAGTCTTGGAAGGTTATCCCTTTCTAAGAATTTGTCCATTTCTTCCAGGTTGTCCATTTTATTGGCATAGAGTTGCTTGTAGTAGTCTCTTAGGATGCTTTGTATGCCTGTGGTGTCTGTTGTAACTTCTCCCTTTTCACTTCTAATTTTGTTGATTTGATTCCTCTCCCTCTTTTTCTTGAGTCTCGCTAAAGGTTTATCATTTTTGTTTATCTTCTCAAAGAACCGGCTTTTAGTTTTATTGATCTTTGCTTTCGTTTTCTTTACTTCTATTTCATTTATTTCTGCTTTGATCTTTATGATTTCTTTCATTCTACTAACTTTGGGTTTTGTTCTTCTTTCTCTAGTTCCTCTAGGTGTAAGGTTAGATTGTTTATTTGAGATTTTTCTTGTTTCTTGAGGTAGGCTTGTATTGCTATAAACTTCCCTCTTAGAACTGCTTTTGCTGCATCCCATAGGTTTTGGATCATCGTGTTTTTCTTGTCATTTGTCTCTAGGTAGTTTTCGATTTCCTCTTTTATTTCTTCAGTGATCTCTTGGTTATTTAGTAACGTATTGTTTAACCTCCATGTGCTTGTGTTTTTTACGGTTTTGTCCCTGTTATTGATTTCTAATCTCATAGCATTGTGGTCGGAACAGCTGCTTGATATGATTTCAGTTTTCTTAAATTTACTGAGGCTTTATTTGTGACCCAAGATGTGATCTATCCTGGAGAATGTTCCGTGTGCAGTTGAGAAGAACGTGTAATCTGCTGTTTTTGGATCAAATGTCCTATAAATATCAATTAACTATATCTGGTCTATTGTGTCATTTAAAGCTTGTGTTTCCTTATTAATTTTCTTTCTGGATGATCTCCACTGGTGTAAGTGAGCTGTTAAAGTCCCCTGCTATTATTGTGTTACTGTTGATTTCCTCTTTTGTAGCTGTTAGCAGTTGCCTTATGTATTGAGGGGCTCCTATATTGGGCACATATATATTTGTAATTGTTATATCTTCTTCTTGGATTGATCCCTTGACCATTATGTAGTGTATTACCTTGTCTCTTGTAACATTCTTTATTTTAAAATCTATTTTATCTGATATGAGTATTGCTACTCCAGCTTTCTTTTGATTTTCATTTGCATAGAATATATTTTTCCATCACCTCACTTTCAGTCTGTATGTGTCCCTAGGTCTGAAATGGGTCTCTTGTAGACAGCATATATATGGGCCTTGTTTTTGTATCCTTTCAGAGAGCCTGTGTCTTTTGGTTGGAACATTTAGTCCATTCACGTTTAAGGTAATTATTGATATGTATGTTCCTATTACTATTTTCGTAATTGTTATGGGTTTGTCTTGGTGGGTCCTTTTCTTCTCTTGTGTTTTCCACTTAGAGAAGTTCCTTTAGCATTTGGTGTAGAGCTGGTTTCATGGTGCTGAATTCTCTTAGCTTTTGCTTGTCTGTAGGGCTTATGATTTCTCTGTCAAATCTGAATGAGATCCTTGCTGGGTGGAGTACTCTTGGTTGTAGGTTCTTCCCTTTCATCACTTTAAATTTATGCCACTCCCTTCTGGCTTGTAGATTTTCTGCTGAGAAATCAGCTGTTATCCTTATGGGAGTTCCCTTGTATGTTATTTTTCATGTTTCCCTTGTTGCTTTCAATAATTTTTCTTTGTCTTCAATTTTTGTCAATTTGGTTACTATGTGTCTTGGCATTTTTCTCCTTTGATTTATCCTGACTGGGACTCTCTGCACTTCCTGGACTTGGGTGGCTATTTCTTTTCCCATGCTAGGGAAGTTTTCGACTATAATCTCTTCAAATGTATTCTCGGGTCCTTTCTCTCTCTCTTCTCCTTCTGGGACCCCTATGATGTGAATGTTGTTGCGTTTAATGTTGTCCCAGAGGACTCTTAGGGTGTCTTCATTTATTTTCATTCTTTTTCTTTATTCTGTTCCATGGCAGTGATTTCCACCTTTCTGTCTTCCAGGTCACTTATCCGTTCTGCCACAGTTATTCTGCTACTGATTCCTTCTAGTGTATTTTTCATTTCAGTTATTATATTGTTCACCTCTGTTTGTTTGTTCTTTAATTCTTCTAGGTGTTTGCTCCTTAATTCTTCTAGGTCTTTGTTAAGCATTTCTTGCATCTTCTCGATCTTTGCCTCCATTCTTTTGCCAAGGTCTTGGATCATGTTCACTATCATTATTCTGAATTCTTTTTCTGGAAGGTTCCCTATCTCCACCTCATTTCGTTTTTTTTTCCTAGTGTTTTATCTTGTTCCTTAATCTGGTATAAAGTCCTCTGCCTTTTCATTTTGTCTATCTTTCTGTGAATGTGGTTTTCCTTCCACAGGCTGCAGAATTGTAGTTCTTCTTGCTTCTGCTGTCTGCTCTCCAGTGGATGAGTCTATCTTAGAGGCTTGTGCAAGCTTCCTGATGAGAGGGACTGGTGGTGGGTAGAGCTGGGTGTTGCTTTGGTGGGCAAAGCTTTAATCTGCTTGTCTGCAGATTAAATAAAACTTTAATAAAAAGTTTAATCCACTTATCTGCTGATGCATGGGGCTGGGTTCCCTCCCTGTTGGTAGTTTCGCTTGAGGTGACCCAGCACTGGAGCCTACCTTGCTCTTGGTGGGGTTAATGGCAGACTCTGGGAGGGCTCACACCAAGGAGTATTTCCCAGAACTTCTGCTGCCAGTGTCGTTGTCCTCACGGTGAGCCACAGCCACAGCCACCACCTGCCTCTGCAGGAGACCCTCTAAAACTATCAGGTAGTTCTGGTCATTCTCCTACGGGGTCACTGCTCCTTCCCCTGGGTTCTGATGTGCTCACTACTTTGTGTGTGCCCTCCAAGAGTGGAGTATCTGAGTGGAGTTGAGACTCTGAGACTCTGTGTGGAGTCGCACAGACTCTGGGTCCTGTGAAGCTTCGATGCTTTGTGGTTCTAGAAATCCTATAGGAGACGGTCCACAGCAGGTGAAGCTAATGCTCTCAGTAGAGGTGGTGAAGCCAAAGATCTGCAGTTCCGACTAGAGGTGCCGATGTACATACAGGACAAAATCATCTCGTGTGAATGTAGTTCAGGCATGTTTAAGATGAATGGAGCCATGTTAATGCCTACCATATTCTATCTTGAGCCTCTCCTCAGGGACCCCCTCCTCAGTTCCTGAGGCTCCTGTAAGTCATGTACAGGGGACTGGAGAGTGGGCTCTGTCCAATCTGAGCCCTGAGTTACCCTGTGTGTATCTTAGGATACTTTGTATTTCTGTGGGGTCTGTTGTAACATCAACTCTTTCATTTCAGATTTATTTGGGCCCTCTCTTTTTAAAAAAAACATACTACTGTTGTCTTTTATTCTTTACAGATGTTTAATAAGTGTTTGATCTACCTTGACTTACTCTATGTATACTTTTGCAGTGAGATTTTTACTTTTCTTGGTTTTCTTGTTACTATCAATAATTAGTGAGACTTCTTTTAAGCTACCTTCAACATTGATTATAAAGCTGCTTTATTAGTGATGACAGAGCCTTAATGGAAGTCATGTTCTGGTTGTAAATTAGAATGCAATGTGCCAGCAAAAAGCCCCTTAAGTTTATTTCTCATTACTTCTTGTTCTTTTTTTAATTTAATTTTTATTTTTTATCAGAGCAAATTTGATTAAAATGTTTTGTTTCTTCTAGGTGTGCAAGATGTGGTTCTTTTAAACATATACATATATCTATTCTTCTTTGGATCATTTTCCCATGTAGGTTATGATACAATGTTGAGTAATCTTCTTTTGGTATTACGTAGGTCTTTGGTGATTACACATTTCACATTTGTTTCTATATCTATGTTAACCCCAATATCCTAATGTATCCAATCCTCACACCTTTCCAATTGGTGAACCATAAGTTAGTTTAGTGAATCTGTGATTGCATTTCTCTGTGGAAATATCTTCATTGGTATCAATTTTTAGCTAAGACCTATAAGTGATATTATAGGATATGTGTCTTTTGCTTTCTGACTTAGTACAATTTGCCTGATTACCTCAAGAATCATACATGGTGCTGCAAATGGCATTGTTTTATTTTTTTCCCTGGCTAATATTCCATCTGTACGTGTACCAGTTCTTCTTTGGCCACGCACCTCTTGATGGACTTTTTGGTTGTCTCCATGTCTTGGCTATTGTAATACTGCTGCAATACACATTTGCTTGCCTGTGTCTTTCCAGTTCTATCTTCTTATGTTATAGTCCAAGGAGTGGGCTTGCTGTATCATATGGTAACTCAGTGTGTACGTTTTAAAGGCACCACCATTCAGTTCTCATTAGTGGCTCTTTCCAGGTTACATCCAACTTAAAGTTGAGGGTATGCATTTCTCCAAAACACCTTCAGTATTTATTGTTTGTAGTTTTCTTGCTGAGGGTTATTCTGACAGGTGTGAGCTGATACCCCTTTGTGGTTGAATTTGCATGTGTCCCATAATATGTTGAAATTGAGCTTTAAAGCATGTCCTTTTTATTTATCAAACAGTGATTACAGCTTAGTTCTTCAAGGTGTTTTCTTAAAGTATGTGTCACATTTTGAAAATTTTTGGCCATTACCTCCCTCGAGACATTTTGAGGGCAGTTTTCATTTACAGCCCTGCATTACTTGTTCATATGAAGTGACCATTAGCTCAGGCTTTAAACCTGCTTTTGCAGGGAACGGCCAGAGGGCGGCAGCCTTTCTACGTTCCCCACTCTGGTAACTAGGGAAACAGACCTTCCGGCCTGTGGTGTTCCTCGGTTATAAATTAGAGTGCAATGTGCCCGGATAAACCCACAAATGCTGATGTCTCCTTACTTTTGTTTGTTTTTTTTTAAATTTAATTTATATTTAGTATCGGAGTAATATTCCATTGTGTACATGGACCACTTCTTCTTGGTGCATTCCTCGGTTGATGGACATTTTCATTGCTTCAAAGTGTTGGCTATGGTAAATATTGCTTGAGTGAAGGATTGCCAGCCTGTGACTTTTTGATTCTCATTTTCTCAGGTGATAGGTCCAGCAGTGGTTTTGATTGATTGACTGGTAGCTCAATGTTTCCCTTTTCAAAGCACCTACATTGTGCTTTCATTAGTGACTCTTAACATGCCCCCCCCTTACAACCGAGGGTACGCATTTCTCCACAATCCCTTAAGCATTTATTTTTTGCAGCATTTTTGCTAATGACCATTCTGACTGCTGTGAGCTGATAGGTATTTGTAATATGGGTATGCATGTCGTTAAATATTCTAAAATTCATCATTTTTCCACGCCTTTTTCTTTTCTGTTAAAAGAAAAAAAAAGTGTGAGTACAATATCAGTCTTGAAAGTGTCTTCCTGGAACGTTGCCCTCTTTTGAATTTTTTGGTCAATTTTCAACCCCAGGATTGTTTTGAAATGTAGGTGTCATTTACAGGCCTGCAATGAGTGTGAATATTTAGTGACCATTAGCACTAGGTTTAAGCTGCTGTTGTTCGAAATGGCCGCAAGGCAGCAGCATTTCTCCATTACCAAATCTGGTTACAAGGGCAGCAGAGCCGTTCTGGAAGTTGTTTTCCTAGGTTGTAAATTTGAATGGTATGGGCTGGAAAATGCCCCATAAGTTTATGTCTCATTAATTCTTTTTCATTGTTTTAATTTTTTAAATCAGGGTAATGGTTAGAATGTTGTTTGTCCAAGGTGTACACACTCTGGTTCATTTACACATTATTTATATCGATTTATGTAGAGATCCTCTTCCCATGTAAATTATTACAGAGTGTTCTGTAGACCTCCCTTGTTATATGGTCGGTCTTTTTGTAATATGTATATAATATGTATTTGGATCATATCCATATCATATAGTAACACTGATCTTCATTTATCCATTCCCCGCACCTTTCCCTTTAGATGAGCAAAGTTGGTTTTCTAAGTTTGTGAGTGTATTTCTCTGTGAATTGTGTTCATTTGTGTCAGGTATTAGAGAACGCCTATAAGTGATATCATAGGATATAAGTCTTTTGCTTTCCGACTTACCTCATGATTTGTGATTATCTCCAGACTCATTTGTGGTGCCTCAAAGAACAATGGTTCATTGTCTTCCATGGCTAATATTCCATTGTGTACATGGACCACTTCTTCTTTATCCATTCACCTCTTGTTGGACATTTTGATTGCTTCACTTTCTTGGCTATTGTGAATAAGGCTGCACTGCAGCTTTTGCGGCCTGTGTCTTCTCGATTCTTGTCTTCTCAGGTGAGAGGTCCAATGGTGCGCCTGCTGGATTGAATGGTACCTCCATTTTTATTTTTAAACACAGCTCCTTTCTGTTCTCATTATTGGCTGTTACCCCTTTACGTCTCACCAGCAGGTAGAGGGTACACAGTTCCCTAAAACCCCTTCAGCATTTATTGTTTGTAGACTTTTTGCTGATGGTCAGTCGACTGGTGTAAGTTGAAACTTTTTGTAGATTAGATTGCATGGGTCTAACACTCCCTGAGGTTGAGCTTTTATCCATTTTCCTTTTTTTTTAAATGAGCGTGCGTAAAACTTAACTCTTCATACTCTCTTCTTGAAACATTTGCCTGTTTTGAATGTTTTGTCCATTCCCTACTTCAGCACAATTTTTTAGGGCAGGTGTCCTTTACAGCCCTGAGTCCTTGGGAATGTTTAGTGACCATTAGCTGTGAGTTTAAAGCTGCTCCTGCAGGGAAAGGTCAGAAGGTGGCAGCATTTCTCCTTTACCAAATTTCGTTACTGGGGAAACAGAGCCTTAATGGAAGTGGTGTTCTAGGTTGTAAATTAGAATGGAATGTGCCAGGAAAAAGCCCTGTAAGTTTATGTCTCATTACTTCTTGTTCATATTTGTAATTTACTTTTGATTTTTTATCCCAGCAAATTTGATTACCATGGTTTGTTTGTTCTAGGTGTGCAAGATGTGGTTCTTTCACACATATACGTGTATCTATTCTT
Source organism: Balaenoptera borealis (assembly GCF_965194805.1). Classification (NCBI taxonomy): domain Eukaryota; kingdom Metazoa; phylum Chordata; class Mammalia; order Artiodactyla; family Balaenopteridae; genus Balaenoptera; species Balaenoptera borealis. The sequence goes on along the minus strand of NW_028123020.1, from coordinate 95,369 downwards.
CCTCTCGTCCTTTTTCCATGTAGGTGATGACACAATGTTGAGTAGACTCTCTCCTGGTCTTCCGTACGTCTTTGGTGATTATATATTTCACATGGTTTGTATATCTCTATTAACCCCAATATGGTAATGTATCCAATCCTCATCCCTTTCTATTTGGTGAACCATAAGTTTTTTAATGAATCTCTGGTTGCCTTTCTCTGTGGAAATATGTTCATTGGTATCAATTTTTAAGTAACTCCTAAAAGTGATATGATAGGATATGTGTCTTTTGCTTTCTCACTTACTACACGTGGCGTGATTACGTCTAGACTCATCTATGGTGCTGCAAATGGCATTGTTTCACTTTTTTCACTAGCGAATATTCCATCTGTACATGGAGGAGTTCTTCTTTGTCCACCCATCTGTTGGTGGACTTTTTGGTTACTTCCATATCTTGGCTATTGTAATACTGTGCCATGCAGATTTGCCTGCCTGTGTCTTTGCAATTCTCTCTTCTTAGATTTTAGGTCGAGGAGTGGGCCTGCTGGATCATATGGTAGCTCAATGTTGACCTTTTTAAGGCACATCCGTTCTGTTCTCATTCGTGGCCCTTTCCAAGTTACGTCCCACTCGAAGTTGAGGGTGTGCATTTCTCCACAACACCTTCAGCATTTATTGTTTGTAGTTTTCTTGCTGATGGTTATTCTGACAAGTGTGAGCTGATACCTTTTTGTGGTTGAATTCGCACGTGCCTCATAATCCATTGAAATTGAGCTTTAAGGCATGTCCTTTTTATTTTTCAAGCTGTGATTACCCCTTAGTTCTTCAAAGTGATCTCTTAAAGTATGTGTCACCTTTTGAAATGTTTTGGCCATTACCTCCCTCAAGACATTTTGAGGGCAGGTTTCATTTACAGTTCTGCAGTACTTGTTCCTATGAAATGACCATTAGCACAGCCTTTAAAGCTGCTTTTGCAGGTAACTGCCAGAGGGTGGCAGCCTTTCTATGTTCCCCACCCTGGTACCTAGGGAAAAGCCCTTGCGGCCTGTGGTGTTTCTCGGTTATAAATTAGAGTGGAGTGTGCCCAGACAAACCCACACAAGCTGATGTCTCCTTACTTTTGTTGGTTTTTTAAATTTACTTTTTATTTTTTATTGGAGTAATTTTCCACTGTGTACGTGGACCACTTCTACTTTGTGCATTCCTCGGTTGATGGACATTTTCATTGCTTCCAAGTGTTGGCTATGGTAAATATTGTTGGAGTGCAGGATTGCCAGCCTGTGACTTTTTAATTCTCATTTTCTCAGGTGATAGGCCCAGCAGTGGTTGGGATTGATTGACTGGTAGCACCCTGTTACCTTTTTCAAAGCACCTTCTTTGTGTTTTCATTAGTGGCTCTTACCACGTCCCCCTTAGAATCGAGGGTACGCATTTCTCCACAATCGCTTCAGCATTTATTGTTTGCAGCATTTATGCTAACGACCCTTCTGGCTGCTGTGAGCTGATAGGTGTTTGTAATTTGGGTTTGCATGTCTTTGAAAATTCGTAAAACTCATCATTTTTCTCTGCCGTTTTCTTTTCTGTTAAAAAAAGGAAACAATTGGGAGTACAGTATAACTCTTGAAATTGTCTTCTTGGAAGGTTTCCCTCTTTTGAATTTTTTGGTCGATTTTCCACCCCAGAATTTTTTTAGAGAGCAGGTGTCATTTACCGAACTGCAAGTTTGGTGAATATTTAGTGACCTTTGGCAATGGATTTAAAGCTGCTGTTGTGGGAAGTGGCCTCAAGGAGGCAGCATTTCTCCATTCCCAAATCTGGGTACGAGGGCAGCAGAGTCTTTCTGGAAGTCGTGTTCCTAGGTTGTAAATTACATTGGAATGTGCATGGAGAAACCCCCATAAGATTATGTCTCATTATTTCTTCTTGGTTTTAATTTTTTTTTTAATTGGGGTAAAGCTTAGAATATTGTTTCTCCTAGGTGTACACGATCTGGTTCATTTGTACATTATATATGTCTATTCAAGTACAGATCCTCTTCCCATGTAAAATGTTACTGAGGGTTCCGCAGACCTCCCTTGCTATATGGTCGGTCTTTTTGATATATGTATATATAATATGTGTTTGTATACATATAGTAACACTAATCTTAATTTATCCATTCCCCCCACCTTTCCTTTTAGATGAGCATAGTTTGTTTTCTAAGTCTGTGGGTGTCTTTCTCTGTGGAAATACGTTCATTTGTGTCAGTTATTAGATAACGCCTATAAGTGATATCATAGAATATAGGTCTTTTGCTTTCCGACTTACCTCATGTTTCGTGATTATCTCCAGACTCATTTGTGGTGCCTCAGAGAGCAATGGTTCATTGTCTTCCATGGCTAATATTCCATTGTGTACATGGACCACTTCTTCTTTATCCATTCACCTCTTGTTGGACATTTTGATTGCTTCACTTTCTTGGCTATTGTGAATAAGGCTGCACTGCAGCTTTTGCGGCCTGTGTCTTCTCGATTCTTGTCTTCTCAGGTGAGAGGTCCAATGGTGCGCCTGCTGGATTGAATGGTACCTCCATTTTTACTTTTAAACACAGCTCCTTTCTGTTCTCATTATTGGCTGTTACCCCTTTACGTCTCACCAGCAGGTAGAGGGTACACAGTTCCCTAAAACCCCTTCAGCATTTATTGTCTGTAGACTTTTTGCTGCTGGTCAGTCGACTGGTGTAAGTTGAAACTTCTTGTAGATTAGATTGCATGGGTCTAACACTCCCTGAGGTTGAGCTTTTATCCATTTTCCTTTTTTTTTTTAAAAGAGCGTGAGTAAAACTTAACTCTTCCTACTCTCTTCTTGAAACATTTGCCTGTTTTGAATTTTTTTGTCCATTCCCTACTTCAGCACAATTTTTTAGGGCAGGTGTCCTTTACAGCCCTGAGTCCTTGGGAATGTTAAGTGACCATTAGCTGTGAGTTTAAAGCTGCTCCTGCAGGGAAAGGTCAGAAGGTGGCAGCATTTCTCCTTTACCAAATTTGGTTACTGGGGAAACAGAGCCTTAATGGAAGTGGTGTTCTAGGTTGTAAATTAGAATGGAATGTGCCAGGAAAAAGCCCTGTAAGTTTATGTCTCATTACTTCTTGTTCATATTTGTAATTTACTTTTGATTTTTTATCCCAGCAAATTTGATTACAATGGTTTGTTTGTTCTAGGTGTGCAAGATGTGGTTCTTTCACACATATACGTGTATCTATTCTTCCTCGCGTCCTTTTTCCATGTAGGTTATGACACAATGTTGAGTAGTCTCTCTCCTGGTCTTCCGTACGTCTTTGGTGATTATATATTTCACATGGTTTGTATATCTCTGTTAACCCCAATATGGTAATGTAGCCAATCCTCATCCCTTTCTATTTGGTGAACCATAAGTTTTTTAATGAATCTCTGGTTGCCTTTCTCTGTGGAAATATGTTCATTGGTATCAATTTTTAAGTAACTCCTAAAAGTGATATGATAGGATATGTGTCTTTTGCTTTCTCACTTACTACACGTGGCGTGATTACGTCTAGACTCATCTATGGTGCTGCAAATGGCATTGTTTCACTTTTTTCACTAGCGAATATTCCATCTGTACATGGAGGAGTTCTTCTTTGTCCACCCATCTGTTGGTGGACTTTTTGGTTACTTCCATATCTTGGCTATTGTAATACTGTGCCATGCAGATTTGCCTGCCTGTGTCTTTGCAATTCTCTCTTCTTAGATTTTAGGTCGAGGAGTGGGCCTGCTGGATCATATGGTAGCTCAACGTTGACCTTTTTAAGGCACATCCGTTCTGTTCTCATTCGTGGCCCTTTCCAACTTACGTCCCACTCGAAGTTGAGGGTGTGCATTTCTCCACAACACCTTCAGCATTTATTGTTTGTAGTTTTCTTGCTGATGGTTATTCTGACAAGTGTGAGCTGATACCTTTTTGTGGTTGAATTCGCACGTGCCTCATAATCCGTTGAAATTGAGCTTTAAGGCATGTCCTTTTTATTTTGCAAGCTGTGATTACCCCTTAGTTCTTCAAAGTGTTCTCTTAAAGTATGTGTCACATTTTGAAATGTTTTGGCCATTACCTCCCTCAAGACATTTTGAGGGCAGGTTTCATTTACAGTTCTGCAGTACTTGTTCCTATGAAATGACCATTAGCACAGCCTTTAAAGCTGCTTTTGCAGGTAACTGCCAGAGGGTGGCAGCCTTTCTATGTTCCCCACCCTGGTACCTAGGGAAAAGCCCTTGCGGCCTGTGGTGTTTCTCGGTTATAAATTAGAGTGGAGTGTGCCCAGACAAACCCACACAAGCTGATGTCTCCTTACTTTTGTTGGTTTTTTAAATTTACTTTTTATTTTTTATTGGAGTAATTTTCCACTGTGTACGTGGACCACTTCTACTTTGTGCATTCCTCGGTTGATGGACATTTTCATTGCTTCCAAGTGTTGGCTATGGTAAATATTGTTGGAGTGCAGGATTGCCAGCCTGTGACTTTTTAATTCTCATTTTCTCAGGTGATAGGCCCAGCAGTGGTTGGGATTGATTGACTGGTTAGCACCGTGTTACCCTTTTCAAAGCACCTTCTTTGTGTTTTCATTAGTGGCTCTTACCACGTCCCCCTTAGAATCGAGGGTACGCATTTCTCCACAATCGCTTCAGCATTTATTGTTTGCAGCATTTATGCTAACGGCCCTTCTGGCTGCTGTGAGCTGATAGGTGTTTGTAATTTGGGTTTGCATGTCTTTGAAAATTCGTAAAACTCATCATTTTTCTCTGCCGTTTTCTTTTCTGTTAAAAAAAGGAAACAATTGGGAGTACAATATAACTCTTGCAATTGTCTTCTTGGAAGGTTTCCCTCTTTTGAATTTTTTGGTCGATTTTCCACCCCAGAATTTTTTTAGAGAGCAGGTGTCATTTACCGAACTGCAAGTTTGGTGACTATTTAGTGACCTTTGGCAATGGATTTAAAGCTGCTGTTGTGGGAAGTGGCCTCAAGGAGGCAGCATTTCTCCATTCCCAAATCTGGGTACGAGGGCAGCAGAGTCTTTCTGGAAGTCGTGTTCCTAGGTTGTAAATTACATTGGAATGTGCATGGAGAAACCCCCATAAGATTATGTCTCATTATTTCTTCTTGGTTTTAATTTTTTTTTTAATTGGGGTAAAGCTTAGAATATTGTTTCTCCTAGGTGTACACGATCTGGTTCATTTGTACATTATATATGTCTATTCAAGTACAGATCCTCTTCCCATGTAAAATGTTACTGAGGGTTCCGCAGACCTCCCTTGCTATATGGTCGGTCTTTTTGATATATGTATATATAATATGTGTTTGTATACATATAGTAACACTAATCTTAATTTATCCATTCCCCCCACCTTTCCTTTTAGATGAGCATAGTTTGTTTTCTAAGTCTGTGGGTGTCTTTCTCTGTGGAAATACGTTCATTTGTGTCAGTTATTAGATAACGCCTATAAGTGATATCATAGAATATAGGTCTTTTGCTTTCCGACTTACCTCATGTTTCGTGATTATCTCCAGACTCATTTGTGGTGCCTCAGAGAGCAATGGTTCATTGTCTTCCATGGCTAATATTCCATTGTGTACATGGACCACTTCTTCTTTATCCATTCACCTCTTGTTGGACATTTTGATTGCTTCACTTTCTTGGCTATTGTGAATAAGGCTGCACTGCAGCTTTTGCGGCCTGTGTCTTCTCGATTCTTGTCTTCTCAGGTGAGAGGTCCAATGGTGCGCCTGCTGGATTGAATGGTACCTCCATTTTTACTTTTAAACACAGCTGCTTTCTGTTCTCATTATTGGCTGTTACCCCTTTACGTCTCACCAGCAGGTAGAGGGTACACAGTTCCCTAAAACCCCTTCAGCATTTATTGTCTGTAGACTTTTTGCTGCTGGTCAGTCGACTGGTGTAAGTTGAAACTTCTTGTAGATTAGATTGCATGGGTCTAACACTCCCTGAGGTTGAGCTTTTATCCATTTTCCTTTTTTTTTTTTAAAAGAGCGTGAGTAAAACTTAACTCTTCCTACTCTCTTCTTGAAACATTTGCCTGTTTTGAATTTTTTTGTCCATTCCCTACTTCAGCACAATTTTTTAGGGCAGGTGTCCTTTACAGCCCTGAGTCCTTGGGAATGTTAAGTGACCATTAGCTGTGAGTTTAAAGCTGCTCCTGCAGGGAAAGGTCAGAAGGTGGCAGCATTTCTCCTTTACCAAATTTGGTTACTGGGGAAACAGAGCCTTAATGGAAGTGGTGTTCTAGGTTGTAAATTAGAATGGAATGTGCCAGGAAAAAGCCCTGTAAGTTTATGTCTCATTACTTCTTGTTCATATTTGTAATTTACTTTTGATTTTTTATCCCAGCAAATTTGATTACAATGGTTTGTTTGTTCTAGGTGTGCAAGATGTGGTTCTTTCACACATATACGTGTATCTATTCTTCCTCGCGTCCTTTTTCCATGTAGGTTATGACACAATGTTGAGTAGTCTCTCTCCTGGTCTTCCGTACGTCTTTGGTGATTATATATTTCACATGGTTTGTATATCTCTGTTAACCCCAATATGGTAATGTAGCCAATCCTCATCCCTTTCTATTTGGTGAACCATAAGTTTTTTAATGAATCTCTGGTTGCCTTTCTCTGTGGAAATATGTTCATTGGTATCAATTTTTAAGTAACTCCTAAAAGTGATATGATAGGATATGTGTCTTTTGCTTTCTCACTTACTACACGTGGCGTGATTACGTCTAGACTCATCTATGGTGCTGCAAATGGCATTGTTTCACTTTTTTCACTAGCGAATATTCCATCTGTACATGGAGGAGTTCTTCTTTGTCCACCCATCTGTTGGTGGACTTTTTGGTTACTTCCATATCTTGGCTATTGTAATACTGTGCCATGCAGATTTGCCTGCCTGTGTCTTTGCAATTCTCTCTTCTTAGATTTTAGGTCGAGGAGTGGGCCTGCTGGATCATATGGTAGCTCAACGTTGACCTTTTTAAGGCACATCCGTTCTGTTCTCATTCGTGGCCCTTTCCAACTTACGTCCCACTCGAAGTTGAGGGTGTGCATTTCTCCACAACACCTTCAGCATTTATTGTTTGTAGTTTTCTTGCTGATGGTTATTCTGACAAGTGTGAGCTGATACCTTTTTGTGGTTGAATTCGCACGTGCCTCATAATCCGTTGAAATTGAGCTTTAAGGCATGTCCTTTTTATTTTGCAAGCTGTGATTACCCCTTAGTTCTTCAAAGTGTTCTCTTAAAGTATGTGTCACATTTTGAAATGTTTTGGCCATTACCTCCCTCAAGACATTTTGAGGGCAGGTTTCATTTACAGTTCTGCAGTACTTGTTCCTATGAAATGACCATTAGCACAGCCTTTAAAGCTGCTTTTGCAGGTAACTGCCAGAGGGTGGCAGCCTTTCTATGTTCCCCACCCTGGTACCTAGGGAAAAGCCCTTGCGGCCTGTGGTGTTTCTCGGTTATAAATTAGAGTGGAGTGTGCCCAGACAAACCCACACAAGCTGATGTCTCCTTACTTTTGTTGGTTTTTTAAATTTACTTTTTATTTTTTATTGGAGTAATTTTCCACTGTGTACGTGGACCACTTCTACTTTGTGCATTCCTCGGTTGATGGACATTTTCATTGCTTCCAAGTGTTGGCTATGGTAAATATTGTTGGAGTGCAGGATTGCCAGCCTGTGACTTTTTAATTCTCATTTTCTCAGGTGATAGGCCCAGCAGTGGTTGGGATTGATTGACTGGTAGCACCGTGTTACCCTTTTCAAAGCACCTTCTTTGTGTTTTCATTAGTGGCTCTTACCACGTCCCCCTTAGAATCGAGGGTACGCATTTCTCCACAATCGCTTCAGCATTTATTGTTTGCAGCATTTATGCTAACGGCCCTTCTGGCTGCTGTGAGCTGATAGGTGTTTGTAATTTGGGTTTGCATGTCTTTGAAAATTCGTAAAACTCATCATTTTTCTCTGCCGTTTTCTTTTCTGTTAAAAAAAGGAAACAATTGGGAGTACAATATAACTCTTGCAATTGTCTTCTTGGAAGGTTTCCCTCTTTTGAATTTTTTGGTCGATTTTCCACCCCAGAATTTTTTTAGAGAGCAGGTGTCATTTACCGAACTGCAAGTTTGGTGACTATTTAGTGACCTTTGGCAATGGATTTAAAGCTGCTGTTGTGGGAAGTGGCCTCAAGGAGGCAGCATTTCTCCATTCCCAAATCTGGGTACGAGGGCAGCAGAGTCTTTCTGGAAGTCGTGTTCCTAGGTTGTAAATTACATTGGAATGTGCATGGAGAAACCCCCATAAGATTATGTCTCATTATTTCTTCTTGGTTTTAATTTTTTTTTTAATTGGGGTAAAGCTTAGAATATTGTTTCTCCTAGGTGTACACGATCTGGTTCATTTGTACATTATATATGTCTATTCAAGTACAGATCCTCTTCCCATGTAAAATGTTACTGAGGGTTCCGCAGACCTCCCTTGCTATATGGTCGGTCTTTTTGATATATGTATATATAATATGTGTTTGTATACATATAGTAACACTAATCTTAATTTATCCATTCCCCCCACCTTTCCTTTTAGATGAGCATAGTTTGTTTTCTAAGTCTGTGGGTGTCTTTCTCTGTGGAAATACGTTCATTTGTGTCAGTTATTAGATAACGCCTATAAGTGATATCATAGAATATAGGTCTTTTGCTTTCCGACTTACCTCATGTTTCGTGATTATCTCCAGACTCATTTGTGGTGCCTCAGAGAGCAATGGTTCATTGTCTTCCATGGCTAATATTCCATTGTGTACATGGACCACTTCTTCTTTATCCATTCACCTCTTGTTGGACATTTTGATTGCTTCACTTTCTTGGCTATTGTGAATAAGGCTGCACTGCAGCTTTTGCGGCCTGTGTCTTCTCGATTCTTGTCTTCTCAGGTGAGAGGTCCAATGGTGCGCCTGCTGGATTGAATGGTACCTCCATTTTTACTTTTAAACACAGCTCCTTTCTGTTCTCATTATTGGCTGTTACCCCTTTACGTCTCACCAGCAGGTAGAGGGTACACAGTTCCCTAAAACCCCTTCAGCATTTATTGTCTGTAGACTTTTTGCTGCTGGTCAGTCGACTGGTGTAAGTTGAAACTTCTTGTAGATTAGATTGCATGGGTCTAACACTCCCTGAGGTTGAGCTTTTATCCATTTTCCTTTTTTTTTTTAAAAGAGCGTGAGTAAAACTTAACTCTTCCTACTCTCTTCTTGAAACATTTGCCTGTTTTGAATTTTTTTGTCCATTCCCTACTTCAGCACAATTTTTTAGGGCAGGTGTCCTTTACAGCCCTGAGTCCTTGGGAATGTTAAGTGACCATTAGCTGTGAGTTTAAAGCTGCTCCTGCAGGGAAAGGTCAGAAGGTGGCAGCATTTCTCCTTTACCAAATTTGGTTACTGGGGAAACAGAGCCTTAATGGAAGTGGTGTTCTAGGTTGTAAATTAGAATGGAATGTGCCAGGAAAAAGCCCTGTAAGTTTATGTCTCATTACTTCTTGTTCATATTTGTAATTTACTTTTGATTTTTTATCCCAGCAAATTTGATTACAATGGTTTGTTTGTTCTAGGTGTGCAAGATGTGGTTCTTTCACACATATACGTGTATCTATTCTTCCTCGCGTCCTTTTTCCATGTAGGTTATGACACAATGTTGAGTAGTCTCTCTCCTGGTCTTCCGTACGTCTTTGGTGATTATATATTTCACATGGTTTGTATATCTCTGTTAACCCCAATATGGTAATGTAGCCAATCCTCATCCCTTTCTATTTGGTGAACCATAAGTTTTTTAATGAATCTCTGGTTGCCTTTCTCTGTGGAAATATGTTCATTGGTATCAATTTTTAAGTAACTCCTAAAAGTGATATGATAGGATATGTGTCTTTTGCTTTCTCACTTACTACACGTGGCGTGATTACGTCTAGACTCATCTATGGTGCTGCAAATGGCATTGTTTCACTTTTTTCACTAGCGAATATTCCATCTGTACATGGAGGAGTTCTTCTTTGTCCACCCATCTGTTGGTGGACTTTTTGGTTACTTCCATATCTTGGCTATTGTAATACTGTGCCATGCAGATTTGCCTGCCTGTGTCTTTGCAATTCTCTCTTCTTAGATTTTAGGTCGAGGAGTGGGCCTGCTGGATCATATGGTAGCTCAACGTTGACCTTTTTAAGGCACATCCGTTCTGTTCTCATTCGTGGCCCTTTCCAACTTACGTCCCACTCGAAGTTGAGGGTGTGCATTTCTCCACAACACCTTCAGCATTTATTGTTTGTAGTTTTCTTGCTGATGGTTATTCTGACAAGTGTGAGCTGATACCTTTTTGTGGTTGAATTCGCACGTGCCTCATAATCCGTTGAAATTGAGCTTTAAGGCATGTCCTTTTTATTTTGCAAGCTGTGATTACCCCTTAGTTCTTCAAAGTGTTCTCTTAAAGTATGTGTCACATTTTGAAATGTTTTGGCCATTACCTCCCTCAAGACATTTTGAGGGCAGGTTTCATTTACAGTTCTGCAGTACTTGTTCCTATGAAATGACCATTAGCACAGCCTTTAAAGCTGCTTTTGCAGGTAACTGCCAGAGGGTGGCAGCCTTTCTATGTTCCCCACCCTGGTACCTAGGGAAAAGCCCTTGCGGCCTGTGGTGTTTCTCGGTTATAAATTAGAGTGGAGTGTGCCCAGACAAACCCACACAAGCTGATGTCTCCTTACTTTTGTTGGTTTTTTAAATTTACTTTTTATTTTTTATTGGAGTAATTTTCCACTGTGTACGTGGACCACTTCTACTTTGTGCATTCCTCGGTTGATGGACATTTTCATTGCTTCCAAGTGTTGGCTATGGTAAATATTGTTGGAGTGCAGGATTGCCAGCCTGTGACTTTTTAATTCTCATTTTCTCAGGTGATAGGCCCAGCAGTGGTTGGGATTGATTGACTGGTAGCACCGTGTTACCCTTTTCAAAGCACCTTCTTTGTGTTTTCATTAGTGGCTCTTACCACGTCCCCCTTAGAATCGAGGGTACGCATTTCTCCACAATCGCTTCAGCATTTATTGTTTGCAGCATTTATGCTAACGGCCCTTCTGGCTGCTGTGAGCTGATAGGTGTTTGTAATTTGGGTTTGCATGTCTTTGAAAATTCGTAAAACTCATCATTTTTCTCTGCCGTTTTCTTTTCTGTTAAAAAAAGGAAACAATTGGGAGTACAATATAACTCTTGCAATTGTCTTCTTGGAAGGTTTCCCTCTTTTGAATTTTTTGGTCGATTTTCCACCCCAGAATTTTTTTAGAGAGCAGGTGTCATTTACCGAACTGCAAGTTTGGTGACTATTTAGTGACCTTTGGCAATGGATTTAAAGCTGCTGTTGTGGGAAGTGGCCTCAAGGAGGCAGCATTTCTCCATTCCCAAATCTGGGTACGAGGGCAGCAGAGTCTTTCTGGAAGTCGTGTTCCTAGGTTGTAAATTACATTGGAATGTGCATGGAGAAACCCCCATAAGATTATGTCTCATTATTTCTTCTTGGTTTTAATTTTTTTTTTAATTGGGGTAAAGCTTAGAATATTGTTTCTCCTAGGTGTACGCGATCTGGTTCATTTGTACATTATATATGTCTATTCAAGTACAGATCCTCTTCCCATGTAAAATGTTACTGAGGGTTCCGCAGACCTCCCTTGCTATATGGTCGGTCTTTTTGATATATGTATATATAATATGTGTTTGTATACATATAGTAACACTAATCTTAATTTATCCATTCCCCCCACCTTTCCTTTTAGATGAGCATAGTTTGTTTTCTAAGTCTGTGGGTGTCTTTCTCTGTGGAAATACGTTCATTTGTGTCAGTTATTAGATAACGCCTATAAGTGATATCATAGAATATAGGTCTTTTGCTTTCCGACTTACCTCATGTTTCGTGATTATCTCCAGACTCATTTGTGGTGCCTCAGAGAGCAATGGTTCATTGTCTTCCATGGCTAATATTCCATTGTGTACATGGACCACTTCTTCTTTATCCATTCACCTCTTGTTGGACATTTTGATTGCTTCACTTTCTTGGCTATTGTGAATAAGGCTGCACTGCAGCTTTTGCGGCCTGTGTCTTCTCGATTCTTGTCTTCTCAGGTGAGAGGTCCAATGGTGCGCCTGCTGGATTGAATGGTACCTCCATTTTTACTTTTAAACACAGCTGCTTTCTGTTCTCATTATTGGCTGTTACCCCTTTACGTCTCACCAGCAGGTAGAGGGTACACAGTTCCCTAAAACCCCTTCAGCATTTATTGTCTGTAGACTTTTTGCTGCTGGTCAGTCGACTGGTGTAAGTTGAAACTTCTTGTAGATTAGATTGCATGGGTCTAACACTCCCTGAGGTTGAGCTTTTATCCATTTTCCTTTTTTTTTTTAAAAGAGCGTGAGTAAAACTTAACTCTTCCTACTCTCTTCTTGAAACATTTGCCTGTTTTGAATTTTTTTGTCCATTCCCTACTTCAGCACAATTTTTTAGGGCAGGTGTCCTTTACAGCCCTGAGTCCTTGGGAATGTTAAGTGACCATTAGCTGTGAGTTTAAAGCTGCTCCTGCAGGGAAAGGTCAGAAGGTGGCAGCATTTCTCCTTTACCAAATTTGGTTACTGGGGAAACAGAGCCTTAATGGAAGTGGTGTTCTAGGTTGTAAATTAGAATGGAATGTGCCAGGAAAAAGCCCTGTAAGTTTATGTCTCATTACTTCTTGTTCATATTTGTAATTTACTTTTGATTTTTTATCCCAGCAAATTTGATTACAATGGTTTGTTTGTTCTAGGTGTGCAAGATGTGGTTCTTTCACACATATACGTGTATCTATTCTTCCTCGCGTCCTTTTTCCATGTAGGTTATGACACAATGTTGAGTAGTCTCTCTCCTGGTCTTCCGTACGTCTTTGGTGATTATATATTTCACATGGTTTGTATATCTCTGTTAACCCCAATATGGTAATGTAGCCAATCCTCATCCCTTTCTATTTGGTGAACCATAAGTTTTTTAATGAATCTCTGGTTGCCTTTCTCTGTGGAAATATGTTCATTGGTATCAATTTTTAAGTAACTCCTAAAAGTGATATGATAGGATATGTGTCTTTTGCTTTCTCACTTACTACACGTGGCGTGATTACGTCTAGACTCATCTATGGTGCTGCAAATGGCATTGTTTCACTTTTTTCACTAGCGAATATTCCATCTGTACATGGAGGAGTTCTTCTTTGTCCACCCATCTGTTGGTGGACTTTTTGGTTACTTCCATATCTTGGCTATTGTAATACTGTGCCATGCAGATTTGCCTGCCTGTGTCTTTGCAATTCTCTCTTCTTAGATTTTAGGTCGAGGAGTGGGCCTGCTGGATCATATGGTAGCTCAACGTTGACCTTTTTAAGGCACATCCGTTCTGTTCTCATTCGTGGCCCTTTCCAACTTACGTCCCACTCGAAGTTGAGGGTGTGCATTTCTCCACAACACCTTCAGCATTTATTGTTTGTAGTTTTCTTGCTGATGGTTATTCTGACAAGTGTGAGCTGATACCTTTTTGTGGTTGAATTCGCACGTGCCTCATAATCCGTTGAAATTGAGCTTTAAGGCATGTCCTTTTTATTTTGCAAGCTGTGATTACCCCTTAGTTCTTCAAAGTGTTCTCTTAAAGTATGTGTCACATTTTGAAATGTTTTGGCCATTACCTCCCTCAAGACATTTTGAGGGCAGGTTTCATTTACAGTTCTGCAGTACTTGTTCCTATGAAATGACCATTAGCACAGCCTTTAAAGCTGCTTTTGCAGGTAACTGCCAGAGGGTGGCAGCCTTTCTATGTTCCCCACCCTGGTACCTAGGGAAAAGCCCTTGCGGCCTGTGGTGTTTCTCGGTTATAAATTAGAGTGGAGTGTGCCCAGACAAACCCACACAAGCTGATGTCTCCTTACTTTTGTTGGTTTTTTAAATTTACTTTTTATTTTTTATTGGAGTAATTTTCCACTGTGTACGTGGACCACTTCTACTTTGTGCATTCCTCGGTTGATGGACATTTTCATTGCTTCCAAGTGTTGGCTATGGTAAATATTGTTGGAGTGCAGGATTGCCAGCCTGTGACTTTTTAATTCTCATTTTCTCAGGTGATAGGCCCAGCAGTGGTTGGGATTGATTGACTGGTTAGCACCGTGTTACCCTTTTCAAAGCACCTTCTTTGTGTTTTCATTAGTGGCTCTTACCACGTCCCCCTTAGAATCGAGGGTACGCATTTCTCCACAATCGCTTCAGCATTTATTGTTTGCAGCATTTATGCTAACGGCCCTTCTGGCTGCTGTGAGCTGATAGGTGTTTGTAATTTGGGTTTGCATGTCTTTGAAAATTCGTAAAACTCATCATTTTTCTCTGCCGTTTTCTTTTCTGTTAAAAAAAGGAAACAATTGGGAGTACAATATAACTCTTGCAATTGTCTTCTTGGAAGGTTTCCCTCTTTTGAATTTTTTGGTCGATTTTCCACCCCAGAATTTTTTTAGAGAGCAGGTGTCATTTACCGAACTGCAAGTTTGGTGACTATTTAGTGACCTTTGGCAATGGATTTAAAGCTGCTGTTGTGGGAAGTGGCCTCAAGGAGGCAGCATTTCTCCATTCCCAAATCTGGGTACGAGGGCAGCAGAGTCTTTCTGGAAGTCGTGTTCCTAGGTTGTAAATTACATTGGAATGTGCATGGAGAAACCCCCATAAGATTATGTCTCATTATTTCTTCTTGGTTTTAATTTTTTTTTTAATTGGGGTAAAGCTTAGAATATTGTTTCTCCTAGGTGTACGCGATCTGGTTCATTTGTACATTATATATGTCTATTCAAGTACAGATCCTCTTCCCATGTAAAATGTTACTGAGGGTTCCGCAGACCTCCCTTGCTATATGGTCGGTCTTTTTGATATATGTATATATAATATGTGTTTGTATACATATAGTAACACTAATCTTAATTTATCCATTCCCCCCACCTTTCCTTTTAGATGAGCATAGTTTGTTTTCTAAGTCTGTGGGTGTCTTTCTCTGTGGAAATACGTTCATTTGTGTCAGTTATTAGATAACGCCTATAAGTGATATCATAGAATATAGGTCTTTTGCTTTCCGACTTACCTCATGTTTCGTGATTATCTCCAGACTCATTTGTGGTGCCTCAGAGAGCAATGGTTCATTGTCTTCCATGGCTAATATTCCATTGTGTACATGGACCACTTCTTCTTTATCCATTCACCTCTTGTTGGACATTTTGATTGCTTCACTTTCTTGGCTATTGTGAATAAGGCTGCACTGCAGCTTTTGCGGCCTGTGTCTTCTCGATTCTTGTCTTCTCAGGTGAGAGGTCCAATGGTGCGCCTGCTGGATTGAATGGTACCTCCATTTTTACTTTTAAACACAGCTGCTTTCTGTTCTCATTATTGGCTGTTACCCCTTTACGTCTCACCAGCAGGTAGAGGGTACACAGTTCCCTAAAACCCCTTCAGCATTTATTGTCTGTAGACTTTTTGCTGCTGGTCAGTCGACTGGTGTAAGTTGAAACTTCTTGTAGATTAGATTGCATGGGTCTAACACTCCCTGAGGTTGAGCTTTTATCCATTTTCCTTTTTTTTTTTTAAAAGAGCGTGAGTAAAACTTAACTCTTCCTACTCTCTTCTTGAAACATTTGCCTGTTTTGAATTTTTTTGTCCATTCCCTACTTCAGCACAATTTTTTAGGGCAGGTGTCCTTTACAGCCCTGAGTCCTTGGGAATGTTAAGTGACCATTAGCTGTGAGTTTAAAGCTGCTCCTGCAGGGAAAGGTCAGAAGGTGGCAGCATTTCTCCTTTACCAAATTTGGTTACTGGGGAAACAGAGCCTTAATGGAAGTGGTGTTCTAGGTTGTAAATTAGAATGGAATGTGCCAGGAAAAAGCCCTGTAAGTTTATGTCTCATTACTTCTTGTTCATATTTGTAATTTACTTTTGATTTTTTATCCCAGCAAATTTGATTACAATGGTTTGTTTGTTCTAGGTGTGCAAGATGTGGTTCTTTCACACATATACGTGTATCTATTCTTCCTCGCGTCCTTTTTCCATGTAGGTTATGACACAATGTTGAGTAGTCTCTCTCCTGGTCTTCCGTACGTCTTTGGTGATTATATATTTCACATGGTTTGTATATCTCTGTTAACCCCAATATGGTAATGTAGCCAATCCTCATCCCTTTCTATTTGGTGAACCATAAGTTTTTTAATGAATCTCTGGTTGCCTTTCTCTGTGGAAATATGTTCATTGGTATCAATTTTTAAGTAACTCCTAAAAGTGATATGATAGGATATGTGTCTTTTGCTTTCTCACTTACTACACGTGGCGTGATTACGTCTAGACTCATCTATGGTGCTGCAAATGGCATTGTTTCACTTTTTTCACTAGCGAATATTCCATCTGTACATGGAGGAGTTCTTCTTTGTCCACCCATCTGTTGGTGGACTTTTTGGTTACTTCCATATCTTGGCTATTGTAATACTGTGCCATGCAGATTTGCCTGCCTGTGTCTTTGCAATTCTCTCTTCTTAGATTTTAGGTCGAGGAGTGGGCCTGCTGGATCATATGGTAGCTCAACGTTGACCTTTTTAAGGCACATCCGTTCTGTTCTCATTCGTGGCCCTTTCCAACTTACGTCCCACTCGAAGTTGAGGGTGTGCATTTCTCCACAACACCTTCAGCATTTATTGTTTGTAGTTTTCTTGCTGATGGTTATTCTGACAAGTGTGAGCTGATACCTTTTTGTGGTTGAATTCGCACGTGCCTCATAATCCGTTGAAATTGAGCTTTAAGGCATGTCCTTTTTATTTTGCAAGCTGTGATTACCCCTTAGTTCTTCAAAGTGTTCTCTTAAAGTATGTGTCACATTTTGAAATGTTTTGGCCATTACCTCCCTCAAGACATTTTGAGGGCAGGTTTCATTTACAGTTCTGCAGTACTTGTTCCTATGAAATGACCATTAGCACAGCCTTTAAAGCTGCTTTTGCAGGTAACTGCCAGAGGGTGGCAGCCTTTCTATGTTCCCCACCCTGGTACCTAGGGAAAAGCCCTTGCGGCCTGTGGTGTTTCTCGGTTATAAATTAGAGTGGAGTGTGCCCAGACAAACCCACACAAGCTGATGTCTCCTTACTTTTGTTGGTTTTTTAAATTTACTTTTTATTTTTTATTGGAGTAATTTTCCACTGTGTACGTGGACCACTTCTACTTTGTGCATTCCTCGGTTGATGGACATTTTCATTGCTTCCAAGTGTTGGCTATGGTAAATATTGTTGGAGTGCAGGATTGCCAGCCTGTGACTTTTTAATTCTCATTTTCTCAGGTGATAGGCCCAGCAGTGGTTGGGATTGATTGACTGGTTAGCACCGTGTTACCCTTTTCAAAGCACCTTCTTTGTGTTTTCATTAGTGGCTCTTACCACGTCCCCCTTAGAATCGAGGGTACGCATTTCTCCACAATCGCTTCAGCATTTATTGTTTGCAGCATTTATGCTAACGGCCCTTCTGGCTGCTGTGAGCTGATAGGTGTTTGTAATTTGGGTTTGCATGTCTTTGAAAATTCGTAAAACTCATCATTTTTCTCTGCCGTTTTCTTTTCTGTTAAAAAAAGGAAACAATTGGGAGTACAATATAACTCTTGCAATTGTCTTCTTGGAAGGTTTCCCTCTTTTGAATTTTTTGGTCGATTTTCCACCCCAGAATTTTTTTAGAGAGCAGGTGTCATTTACCGAACTGCAAGTTTGGTGACTATTTAGTGACCTTTGGCAATGGATTTAAAGCTGCTGTTGTGGGAAGTGGCCTCAAGGAGGCAGCATTTCTCCATTCCCAAATCTGGGTACGAGGGCAGCAGAGTCTTTCTGGAAGTCGTGTTCCTAGGTTGTAAATTACATTGGAATGTGCATGGAGAAACCCCCATAAGATTATGTCTCATTATTTCTTCTTGGTTTTAATTTTTTTTTTAATTGGGGTAAAGCTTAGAATATTGTTTCTCCTAGGTGTACACGATCTGGTTCATTTGTACATTATATATGTCTATTCAAGTACAGATCCTCTTCCCATGTAAAATGTTACTGAGGGTTCCGCAGACCTCCCTTGCTATATGGTCGGTCTTTTTGATATATGTATATATAATATGTGTTTGTATACATATAGTAACACTAATCTTAATTTATCCATTCCCCCCACCTTTCCTTTTAGATGAGCATAGTTTGTTTTCTAAGTCTGTGGGTGTCTTTCTCTGTGGAAATACGTTCATTTGTGTCAGTTATTAGATAACGCCTATAAGTGATATCATAGAATATAGGTCTTTTGCTTTCCGACTTACCTCATGTTTCGTGATTATCTCCAGACTCATTTGTGGTGCCTCAGAGAGCAATGGTTCATTGTCTTCCATGGCTAATATTCCATTGTGTACATGGACCACTTCTTCTTTATCCATTCACCTCTTGTTGGACATTTTGATTGCTTCACTTTCTTGGCTATTGTGAATAAGGCTGCACTGCAGCTTTTGCGGCCTGTGTCTTCTCGATTCTTGTCTTCTCAGGTGAGAGGTCCAATGGTGCGCCTGCTGGATTGAATGGTACCTCCATTTTTACTTTTAAACACAGCTGCTTTCTGTTCTCATTATTGGCTGTTACCCCTTTACGTCTCACCAGCAGGTAGAGGGTACACAGTTCCCTAAAACCCCTTCAGCATTTATTGTCTGTAGACTTTTTGCTGCTGGTCAGTCGACTGGTGTAAGTTGAAACTTCTTGTAGATTAGATTGCATGGGTCTAACACTCCCTGAGGTTGAGCTTTTATCCATTTTCCTTTTTTTTTTTTAAAAGAGCGTGAGTAAAACTTAACTCTTCCTACTCTCTTCTTGAAACATTTGCCTGTTTTGAATTTTTTTGTCCATTCCCTACTTCAGCACAATTTTTTAGGGCAGGTGTCCTTTACAGCCCTGAGTCCTTGGGAATGTTAAGTGACCATTAGCTGTGAGTTTAAAGCTGCTCCTGCAGGGAAAGGTCAGAAGGTGGCAGCATTTCTCCTTTACCAAATTTGGTTACTGGGGAAACAGAGCCTTAATGGAAGTGGTGTTCTAGGTTGTAAATTAGAATGGAATGTGCCAGGAAAAAGCCCTGTAAGTTTATGTCTCATTACTTCTTGTTCATATTTGTAATTTACTTTTGATTTTTTATCCCAGCAAATTTGATTACAATGGTTTGTTTGTTCTAGGTGTGCAAGATGTGGTTCTTTCACACATATACGTGTATCTATTCTTCCTCGCGTCCTTTTTCCATGTAGGTTATGACACAATGTTGAGTAGTCTCTCTCCTGGTCTTCCGTACGTCTTTGGTGATTATATATTTCACATGGTTTGTATATCTCTGTTAACCCCAATATGGTAATGTAGCCAATCCTCATCCCTTTCTATTTGGTGAACCATAAGTTTTTTAATGAATCTCTGGTTGCCTTTCTCTGTGGAAATATGTTCATTGGTATCAATTTTTAAGTAACTCCTAAAAGTGATATGATAGGATATGTGTCTTTTGCTTTCTCACTTACTACACGTGGCGTGATTACGTCTAGACTCATCTATGGTGCTGCAAATGGCATTGTTTCACTTTTTTCACTAGCGAATATTCCATCTGTACATGGAGGAGTTCTTCTTTGTCCACCCATCTGTTGGTGGACTTTTTGGTTACTTCCATATCTTGGCTATTGTAATACTGTGCCATGCAGATTTGCCTGCCTGTGTCTTTGCAATTCTCTCTTCTTAGATTTTAGGTCGAGGAGTGGGCCTGCTGGATCATATGGTAGCTCAACGTTGACCTTTTTAAGGCACATCCGTTCTGTTCTCATTCGTGGCCCTTTCCAACTTACGTCCCACTCGAAGTTGAGGGTGTGCATTTCTCCACAACACCTTCAGCATTTATTGTTTGTAGTTTTCTTGCTGATGGTTATTCTGACAAGTGTGAGCTGATACCTTTTTGTGGTTGAATT
Organism: Balaenoptera borealis; assembly: GCF_965194805.1. Taxonomy (NCBI): domain Eukaryota; kingdom Metazoa; phylum Chordata; class Mammalia; order Artiodactyla; family Balaenopteridae; genus Balaenoptera; species Balaenoptera borealis. Next base: position 75,291 of record NW_028123020.1, on the reverse strand, counting down.
CGCACGTGCCTCATAATCCGTTGAAATTGAGCTTTAAGGCATGTCCTTTTTATTTTGCAAGCTGTGATTACCCCTTAGTTCTTCAAAGTGTTCTCTTAAAGTATGTGTCACATTTTGAAATGTTTTGGCCATTACCTCCCTCAAGACATTTTGAGGGCAGGTTTCATTTACAGTTCTGCAGTACTTGTTCCTATGAAATGACCATTAGCACAGCCTTTAAAGCTGCTTTTGCAGGTAACTGCCAGAGGGTGGCAGCCTTTCTATGTTCCCCACCCTGGTACCTAGGGAAAAGCCCTTGCGGCCTGTGGTGTTTCTCGGTTATAAATTAGAGTGGAGTGTGCCCAGACAAACCCACACAAGCTGATGTCTCCTTACTTTTGTTGGTTTTTTAAATTTACTTTTTATTTTTTATTGGAGTAATTTTCCACTGTGTACGTGGACCACTTCTACTTTGTGCATTCCTCGGTTGATGGACATTTTCATTGCTTCCAAGTGTTGGCTATGGTAAATATTGTTGGAGTGCAGGATTGCCAGCCTGTGACTTTTTAATTCTCATTTTCTCAGGTGATAGGCCCAGCAGTGGTTGGGATTGATTGACTGGTTAGCACCGTGTTACCCTTTTCAAAGCACCTTCTTTGTGTTTTCATTAGTGGCTCTTACCACGTCCCCCTTAGAATCGAGGGTACGCATTTCTCCACAATCGCTTCAGCATTTATTGTTTGCAGCATTTATGCTAACGGCCCTTCTGGCTGCTGTGAGCTGATAGGTGTTTGTAATTTGGGTTTGCATGTCTTTGAAAATTCGTAAAACTCATCATTTTTCTCTGCCGTTTTCTTTTCTGTTAAAAAAAGGAAACAATTGGGAGTACAATATAACTCTTGCAATTGTCTTCTTGGAAGGTTTCCCTCTTTTGAATTTTTTGGTCGATTTTCCACCCCAGAATTTTTTTAGAGAGCAGGTGTCATTTACCGAACTGCAAGTTTGGTGACTATTTAGTGACCTTTGGCAATGGATTTAAAGCTGCTGTTGTGGGAAGTGGCCTCAAGGAGGCAGCATTTCTCCATTCCCAAATCTGGGTACGAGGGCAGCAGAGTCTTTCTGGAAGTCGTGTTCCTAGGTTGTAAATTACATTGGAATGTGCATGGAGAAACCCCCATAAGATTATGTCTCATTATTTCTTCTTGGTTTTAATTTTTTTTTTAATTGGGGTAAAGCTTAGAATATTGTTTCTCCTAGGTGTACACGATCTGGTTCATTTGTACATTATATATGTCTATTCAAGTACAGATCCTCTTCCCATGTAAAATGTTACTGAGGGTTCCGCAGACCTCCCTTGCTATATGGTCGGTCTTTTTGATATATGTATATATAATATGTGTTTGTATACATATAGTAACACTAATCTTAATTTATCCATTCCCCCCACCTTTCCTTTTAGATGAGCATAGTTTGTTTTCTAAGTCTGTGGGTGTCTTTCTCTGTGGAAATACGTTCATTTGTGTCAGTTATTAGATAACGCCTATAAGTGATATCATAGAATATAGGTCTTTTGCTTTCCGACTTACCTCATGTTTCGTGATTATCTCCAGACTCATTTGTGGTGCCTCAGAGAGCAATGGTTCATTGTCTTCCATGGCTAATATTCCATTGTGTACATGGACCACTTCTTCTTTATCCATTCACCTCTTGTTGGACATTTTGATTGCTTCACTTTCTTGGCTATTGTGAATAAGGCTGCACTGCAGCTTTTGCGGCCTGTGTCTTCTCGATTCTTGTCTTCTCAGGTGAGAGGTCCAATGGTGCGCCTGCTGGATTGAATGGTACCTCCATTTTTACTTTTAAACACAGCTGCTTTCTGTTCTCATTATTGGCTGTTACCCCTTTACGTCTCACCAGCAGGTAGAGGGTACACAGTTCCCTAAAACCCCTTCAGCATTTATTGTCTGTAGACTTTTTGCTGCTGGTCAGTCGACTGGTGTAAGTTGAAACTTCTTGTAGATTAGATTGCATGGGTCTAACACTCCCTGAGGTTGAGCTTTTATCCATTTTCCTTTTTTTTTTTTAAAAGAGCGTGAGTAAAACTTAACTCTTCCTACTCTCTTCTTGAAACATTTGCCTGTTTTGAATTTTTTTGTCCATTCCCTACTTCAGCACAATTTTTTAGGGCAGGTGTCCTTTACAGCCCTGAGTCCTTGGGAATGTTAAGTGACCATTAGCTGTGAGTTTAAAGCTGCTCCTGCAGGGAAAGGTCAGAAGGTGGCAGCATTTCTCCTTTACCAAATTTGGTTACTGGGGAAACAGAGCCTTAATGGAAGTGGTGTTCTAGGTTGTAAATTAGAATGGAATGTGCCAGGAAAAAGCCCTGTAAGTTTATGTCTCATTACTTCTTGTTCATATTTGTAATTTACTTTTGATTTTTTATCCCAGCAAATTTGATTACAATGGTTTGTTTGTTCTAGGTGTGCAAGATGTGGTTCTTTCACACATATACGTGTATCTATTCTTCCTCGCGTCCTTTTTCCATGTAGGTTATGACACAATGTTGAGTAGTCTCTCTCCTGGTCTTCCGTACGTCTTTGGTGATTATATATTTCACATGGTTTGTATATCTCTGTTAACCCCAATATGGTAATGTAGCCAATCCTCATCCCTTTCTATTTGGTGAACCATAAGTTTTTTAATGAATCTCTGGTTGCCTTTCTCTGTGGAAATATGTTCATTGGTATCAATTTTTAAGTAACTCCTAAAAGTGATATGATAGGATATGTGTCTTTTGCTTTCTCACTTACTACACGTGGCGTGATTACGTCTAGACTCATCTATGGTGCTGCAAATGGCATTGTTTCACTTTTTTCACTAGCGAATATTCCATCTGTACATGGAGGAGTTCTTCTTTGTCCACCCATCTGTTGGTGGACTTTTTGGTTACTTCCATATCTTGGCTATTGTAATACTGTGCCATGCAGATTTGCCTGCCTGTGTCTTTGCAATTCTCTCTTCTTAGATTTTAGGTCGAGGAGTGGGCCTGCTGGATCATATGGTAGCTCAACGTTGACCTTTTTAAGGCACATCCGTTCTGTTCTCATTCGTGGCCCTTTCCAACTTACGTCCCACTCGAAGTTGAGGGTGTGCATTTCTCCACAACACCTTCAGCATTTATTGTTTGTAGTTTTCTTGCTGATGGTTATTCTGACAAGTGTGAGCTGATACCTTTTTGTGGTTGAATTCGCACGTGCCTCATAATCCGTTGAAATTGAGCTTTAAGGCATGTCCTTTTTATTTTGCAAGCTGTGATTACCCCTTAGTTCTTCAAAGTGTTCTCTTAAAGTATGTGTCACATTTTGAAATGTTTTGGCCATTACCTCCCTCAAGACATTTTGAGGGCAGGTTTCATTTACAGTTCTGCAGTACTTGTTCCTATGAAATGACCATTAGCACAGCCTTTAAAGCTGCTTTTGCAGGTAACTGCCAGAGGGTGGCAGCCTTTCTATGTTCCCCACCCTGGTACCTAGGGAAAAGCCCTTGCGGCCTGTGGTGTTTCTCGGTTATAAATTAGAGTGGAGTGTGCCCAGACAAACCCACACAAGCTGATGTCTCCTTACTTTTGTTGGTTTTTTAAATTTACTTTTTATTTTTTATTGGAGTAATTTTCCACTGTGTACGTGGACCACTTCTACTTTGTGCATTCCTCGGTTGATGGACACTTTCATTGCTTCCAAGTGTTGGCTATGGTAAATATTGTTGGAGTGCAGGATTGCCAGCCTGTGACTTTTTAATTCTCATTTTCTCAGGTGATAGGCCCAGCAGTGGTTGGGATTGATTGACTGGTTAGCACCGTGTTACCCTTTTCAAAGCACCTTCTTTGTGTTTTCATTAGTGGCTCTTACCACGTCCCCCTTAGAATCGAGGGTACGCATTTCTCCACAATCGCTTCAGCATTTATTGTTTGCAGCATTTATGCTAACGGCCCTTCTGGCTGCTGTGAGCTGATAGGTGTTTGTAATTTGGGTTTGCATGTCTTTGAAAATTCGTAAAACTCATCATTTTTCTCTGCCGTTTTCTTTTCTGTTAAAAAAAGGAAACAATTGGGAGTACAATATAACTCTTGCAATTGTCTTCTTGGAAGGTTTCCCTCTTTTGAATTTTTTGGTCGATTTTCCACCCCAGAATTTTTTTAGAGAGCAGGTGTCATTTACCGAACTGCAAGTTTGGTGACTATTTAGTGACCTTTGGCAATGGATTTAAAGCTGCTGTTGTGGGAAGTGGCCTCAAGGAGGCAGCATTTCTCCATTCCCAAATCTGGGTACGAGGGCAGCAGAGTCTTTCTGGAAGTCGTGTTCCTAGGTTGTAAATTACATTGGAATGTGCATGGAGAAACCCCCATAAGATTATGTCTCATTATTTCTTCTTGGTTTTAATTTTTTTTTTAATTGGGGTAAAGCTTAGAATATTGTTTCTCCTAGGTGTACACGATCTGGTTCATTTGTACATTATATATGTCTATTCAAGTACAGATCCTCTTCCCATGTAAAATGTTACTGAGGGTTCCGCAGACCTCCCTTGCTATATGGTCGGTCTTTTTGATATATGTATATATAATATGTGTTTGTATACATATAGTAACACTAATCTTAATTTATCCATTCCCCCCACCTTTCCTTTTAGATGAGCATAGTTTGTTTTCTAAGTCTGTGGGTGTCTTTCTCTGTGGAAATACGTTCATTTGTGTCAGTTATTAGATAACGCCTATAAGTGATATCATAGAATATAGGTCTTTTGCTTTCCGACTTACCTCATGTTTCGTGATTATCTCCAGACTCATTTGTGGTGCCTCAGAGAGCAATGGTTCATTGTCTTCCATGGCTAATATTCCATTGTGTACATGGACCACTTCTTCTTTATCCATTCACCTCTTGTTGGACATTTTGATTGCTTCACTTTCTTGGCTATTGTGAATAAGGCTGCACTGCAGCTTTTGCGGCCTGTGTCTTCTCGATTCTTGTCTTCTCAGGTGAGAGGTCCAATGGTGCGCCTGCTGGATTGAATGGTACCTCCATTTTTACTTTTAAACACAGCTGCTTTCTGTTCTCATTATTGGCTGTTACCCCTTTACGTCTCACCAGCAGGTAGAGGGTACACAGTTCCCTAAAACCCCTTCAGCATTTATTGTCTGTAGACTTTTTGCTGCTGGTCAGTCGACTGGTGTAAGTTGAAACTTCTTGTAGATTAGATTGCATGGGTCTAACACTCCCTGAGGTTGAGCTTTTATCCATTTTCCTTTTTTTTTTTTAAAAGAGCGTGAGTAAAACTTAACTCTTCCTACTCTCTTCTTGAAACATTTGCCTGTTTTGAATTTTTTTGTCCATTCCCTACTTCAGCACAATTTTTTAGGGCAGGTGTCCTTTACAGCCCTGAGTCCTTGGGAATGTTAAGTGACCATTAGCTGTGAGTTTAAAGCTGCTCCTGCAGGGAAAGGTCAGAAGGTGGCAGCATTTCTCCTTTACCAAATTTGGTTACTGGGGAAACAGAGCCTTAATGGAAGTGGTGTTCTAGGTTGTAAATTAGAATGGAATGTGCCAGGAAAAAGCCCTGTAAGTTTATGTCTCATTACTTCTTGTTCATATTTGTAATTTACTTTTGATTTTTTATCCCAGCAAATTTGATTACAATGGTTTGTTTGTTCTAGGTGTGCAAGATGTGGTTCTTTCACACATATACGTGTATCTATTCTTCCTCGCGTCCTTTTTCCATGTAGGTTATGACACAATGTTGAGTAGTCTCTCTCCTGGTCTTCCGTACGTCTTTGGTGATTATATATTTCACATGGTTTGTATATCTCTGTTAACCCCAATATGGTAATGTAGCCAATCCTCATCCCTTTCTATTTGGTGAACCATAAGTTTTTTAATGAATCTCTGGTTGCCTTTCTCTGTGGAAATATGTTCATTGGTATCAATTTTTAAGTAACTCCTAAAAGTGATATGATAGGATATGTGTCTTTTGCTTTCTCACTTACTACACGTGGCGTGATTACGTCTAGACTCATCTATGGTGCTGCAAATGGCATTGTTTCACTTTTTTCACTAGCGAATATTCCATCTGTACATGGAGGAGTTCTTCTTTGTCCACCCATCTGTTGGTGGACTTTTTGGTTACTTCCATATCTTGGCTATTGTAATACTGTGCCATGCAGATTTGCCTGCCTGTGTCTTTGCAATTCTCTCTTCTTAGATTTTAGGTCGAGGAGTGGGCCTGCTGGATCATATGGTAGCTCAACGTTGACCTTTTTAAGGCACATCCGTTCTGTTCTCATTCGTGGCCCTTTCCAACTTACGTCCCACTCGAAGTTGAGGGTGTGCATTTCTCCACAACACCTTCAGCATTTATTGTTTGTAGTTTTCTTGCTGATGGTTATTCTGACAAGTGTGAGCTGATACCTTTTTGTGGTTGAATTCGCACGTGCCTCATAATCCGTTGAAATTGAGCTTTAAGGCATGTCCTTTTTATTTTGCAAGCTGTGATTACCCCTTAGTTCTTCAAAGTGTTCTCTTAAAGTATGTGTCACATTTTGAAATGTTTTGGCCATTACCTCCCTCAAGACATTTTGAGGGCAGGTTTCATTTACAGTTCTGCAGTACTTGTTCCTATGAAATGACCATTAGCACAGCCTTTAAAGCTGCTTTTGCAGGTAACTGCCAGAGGGTGGCAGCCTTTCTATGTTCCCCACCCTGGTACCTAGGGAAAAGCCCTTGCGGCCTGTGGTGTTTCTCGGTTATAAATTAGAGTGGAGTGTGCCCAGACAAACCCACACAAGCTGATGTCTCCTTACTTTTGTTGGTTTTTTAAATTTACTTTTTATTTTTTATTGGAGTAATTTTCCACTGTGTACGTGGACCACTTCTACTTTGTGCATTCCTCGGTTGATGGACATTTTCATTGCTTCCAAGTGTTGGCTATGGTAAATATTGTTGGAGTGCAGGATTGCCAGCCTGTGACTTTTTAATTCTCATTTTCTCAGGTGATAGGCCCAGCAGTGGTTGGGATTGATTGACTGGTTAGCACCGTGTTACCCTTTTCAAAGCACCTTCTTTGTGTTTTCATTAGTGGCTCTTACCACGTCCCCCTTAGAATCGAGGGTACGCATTTCTCCACAATCGCTTCAGCATTTATTGTTTGCAGCATTTATGCTAACGGCCCTTCTGGCTGCTGTGAGCTGATAGGTGTTTGTAATTTGGGTTTGCATGTCTTTGAAAATTCGTAAAACTCATCATTTTTCTCTGCCGTTTTCTTTTCTGTTAAAAAAAGGAAACAATTGGGAGTACAATATAACTCTTGCAATTGTCTTCTTGGAAGGTTTCCCTCTTTTGAATTTTTTGGTCGATTTTCCACCCCAGAATTTTTTTAGAGAGCAGGTGTCATTTACCGAACTGCAAGTTTGGTGACTATTTAGTGACCTTTGGCAATGGATTTAAAGCTGCTGTTGTGGGAAGTGGCCTCAAGGAGGCAGCATTTCTCCATTCCCAAATCTGGGTACGAGGGCAGCAGAGTCTTTCTGGAAGTCGTGTTCCTAGGTTGTAAATTACATTGGAATGTGCATGGAGAAACCCCCATAAGATTATGTCTCATTATTTCTTCTTGGTTTTAAATTTTTTTTTAATTGGGGTAAAGCTTAGAATATTGTTTCTCCTAGGTGTACGCGATCTGGTTCATTTGTACATTATATATGTCTATTCAAGTACAGATCCTCTTCCCATGTAAAATGTTACTGAGGGTTCCGCAGACCTCCCTTGCTATATGGTCGGTCTTTTTGATATATGTATATAATATGTGTTTGTATACATATAGTAACACTAATCTTAATTTATCCATTCCCCCCACCTTTCCTTTTAGATGAGCATAGTTTGTTTTCTAAGTCTGTGGGTGTCTTTCTCTGTGGAAATACGTTCATTTGTGTCAGTTATTAGATAACGCCTATAAGTGATATCATAGAATATAGGTCTTTTGCTTTCCGACTTACCTCATGTTTCGTGATTATCTCCAGACTCATTTGTGGTGCCTCAGAGAGCAATGGTTCATTGTCTTCCATGGCTAATATTCCATTGTGTACATGGACCACTTCTTCTTTATCCATTCACCTCTTGTTGGACATTTTGATTGCTTCACTTTCTTGGCTATTGTGAATAAGGCTGCACTGCAGCTTTTGCGGCCTGTGTCTTCTCGATTCTTGTCTTCTCAGGTGAGAGGTCCAATGGTGCGCCTGCTGGATTGAATGGTACCTCCATTTTTACTTTTAAACACAGCTCCTTTCTGTTCTCATTATTGGCTGTTACCCCTTTACGTCTCACCAGCAGGTAGAGGGTACACAGTTCCCTAAAACCCCTTCAGCATTTATTGTCTGTAGACTTTTTGCTGCTGGTCAGTCGACTGGTGTAAGTTGAAACTTTTTGTAGATTAGATTGCATGGGTCTAACACTCCCTGAGGTTGAGCTTTTATCCATTTTCCTTTTTTTTTTAAAAGAGCGTGAGTAAAACTTAACTCTTCCTACTCTCTTCTTGAAACATTTGCCTGTTTTGAATTTTTTTGTCCATTCCCTACTTCAGCACAATTTTTTAGGGCAGGTGTCCTTTACAGCCCTGAGTCCTTGGGAATGTTAAGTGACCATTAGCTGTGAGTTTAAAGCTGCTCCTGCAGGGAAAGGTCAGAAGGTGGCAGCATTTCTCCTTTACCAAATTTGGTTACTGGGGAAACAGAGCCTTAATGGAAGTGGTGTTCTAGGTTGTAAATTAGAATGGAATGTGCCAGGAAAAAGCCCTGTAAGTTTATGTCTCATTACTTCTTGTTCATATTTGTAATTTACTTTTGATTTTTTATCCCAGCAAATTTGATTACAATGGTTTGTTTGTTCTAGGTGTGCAAGATGTGGTTCTTTCACACATATACGTGTATCTATTCTTCCTCGCGTCCTTTTTCCATGTAGGTTATGACACAATGTTGAGTAGTCTCTCTCCTGGTCTTCCGTACGTCTTTGGTGATTATATATTTCACATGGTTTGTATATCTCTGTTAACCCCAATATGGTAATGTAGCCAATCCTCATCCCTTTCTATTTGGTGAACCATAAGTTTTTTAATGAATCTCTGGTTGCCTTTCTCTGTGGAAATATGTTCATTGGTATCAATTTTTAAGTAACTCCTAAAAGTGATATGATAGGATATGTGTCTTTTGCTTTCTCACTTACTACACGTGGCGTGATTACGTCTAGACTCATCTATGGTGCTGCAAATGGCATTGTTTCACTTTTTTCACTAGCGAATATTCCATCTGTACATGGAGGAGTTCTTCTTTGTCCACCCATCTGTTGGTGGACTTTTTGGTTACTTCCATATCTTGGCTATTGTAATACTGTGCCATGCAGATTTGCCTGCCTGTGTCTTTGCAATTCTCTCTTCTTAGATTTTAGGTCGAGGAGTGGGCCTGCTGGATCATATGGTAGCTCAACGTTGACCTTTTTAAGGCACATCCGTTCTGTTCTCATTCGTGGCCCTTTCCAACTTACGTCCCACTCGAAGTTGAGGGTGTGCATTTCTCCACAACACCTTCAGCATTTATTGTTTGTAGTTTTCTTGCTGATGGTTATTCTGACAAGTGTGAGCTGATACCTTTTTGTGGTTGAATTCGCACGTGCCTCATAATCCGTTGAAATTGAGCTTTAAGGCATGTCCTTTTTATTTTGCAAGCTGTGATTACCCCTTAGTTCTTCAAAGTGTTCTCTTAAAGTATGTGTCACATTTTGAAATGTTTTGGCCATTACCTCCCTCAAGACATTTTGAGGGCAGGTTTCATTTACAGTTCTGCAGTACTTGTTCCTATGAAATGACCATTAGCACAGCCTTTAAAGCTGCTTTTGCAGGTAACTGCCAGAGGGTGGCAGCCTTTCTATGTTCCCCACCCTGGTACCTAGGGAAAAGCCCTTGCGGCCTGTGGTGTTTCTCGGTTATAAATTAGAGTGGAGTGTGCCCAGACAAACCCACACAAGCTGATGTCTCCTTACTTTTGTTGGTTTTTTAAATTTACTTTTTATTTTTTATTGGAGTAATTTTCCACTGTGTACGTGGACCACTTCTACTTTGTGCATTCCTCGGTTGATGGACATTTTCATTGCTTCCAAGTGTTGGCTATGGTAAATATTGTTGGAGTGCAGGATTGCCAGCCTGTGACTTTTTAATTCTCATTTTCTCAGGTGATAGGCCCAGCAGTGGTTGGGATTGATTGACTGGTAGCACCGTGTTACCCTTTTCAAAGCACCTTCTTTGTGTTTTCATTAGTGGCTCTTACCACGTCCCCCTTAGAATCGAGGGTACGCATTTCTCCACAATCGCTTCAGCATTTATTGTTTGCAGCATTTATGCTAACGGCCCTTCTGGCTGCTGTGAGCTGATAGGTGTTTGTAATTTGGGTTTGCATGTCTTTGAAAATTCGTAAAACTCATCATTTTTCTCTGCCGTTTTCTTTTCTGTTAAAAAAAGGAAACAATTGGGAGTACAATATAACTCTTGCAATTGTCTTCTTGGAAGGTTTCCCTCTTTTGAATTTTTTGGTCGATTTTCCACCCCAGAATTTTTTTAGAGAGCAGGTGTCATTTACCGAACTGCAAGTTTGGTGACTATTTAGTGACCTTTGGCAATGGATTTAAAGCTGCTGTTGTGGGAAGTGGCCTCAAGGAGGCAGCATTTCTCCATTCCCAAATCTGGGTACGAGGGCAGCAGAGTCTTTCTGGAAGTCGTGTTCCTAGGTTGTAAATTACATTGGAATGTGCATGGAGAAACCCCCATAAGATTATGTCTCATTATTTCTTCTTGGTTTTAATTTTTTTTTTAATTGGGGTAAAGCTTAGAATATTGTTTCTCCTAGGTGTACACGATCTGGTTCATTTGTACATTATATATGTCTATTCAAGTACAGATCCTCTTCCCATGTAAAATGTTACTGAGGGTTCCGCAGACCTCCCTTGCTATATGGTCGGTCTTTTTGATATATGTATATATAATATGTGTTTGTATACATATAGTAACACTAATCTTAATTTATCCATTCCCCCCACCTTTCCTTTTAGATGAGCATAGTTTGTTTTCTAAGTCTGTGGGTGTCTTTCTCTGTGGAAATACGTTCATTTGTGTCAGTTATTAGATAACGCCTATAAGTGATATCATAGAATATAGGTCTTTTGCTTTCCGACTTACCTCATGTTTCGTGATTATCTCCAGACTCATTTGTGGTGCCTCAGAGAGCAATGGTTCATTGTCTTCCATGGCTAATATTCCATTGTGTACATGGACCACTTCTTCTTTATCCATTCACCTCTTGTTGGACATTTTGATTGCTTCACTTTCTTGGCTATTGTGAATAAGGCTGCACTGCAGCTTTTGCGGCCTGTGTCTTCTCGATTCTTGTCTTCTCAGGTGAGAGGTCCAATGGTGCGCCTGCTGGATTGAATGGTACCTCCATTTTTACTTTTAAACACAGCTGCTTTCTGTTCTCATTATTGGCTGTTACCCCTTTACGTCTCACCAGCAGGTAGAGGGTACACAGTTCCCTAAAACCCCTTCAGCATTTATTGTCTGTAGACTTTTTGCTGCTGGTCAGTCGACTGGTGTAAGTTGAAACTTCTTGTAGATTAGATTGCATGGGTCTAACACTCCCTGAGGTTGAGCTTTTATCCATTTTCCTTTTTTTTTTTAAAAGAGCGTGAGTAAAACTTAACTCTTCCTACTCTCTTCTTGAAACATTTGCCTGTTTTGAATTTTTTTGTCCATTCCCTACTTCAGCACAATTTTTTAGGGCAGGTGTCCTTTACAGCCCTGAGTCCTTGGGAATGTTAAGTGACCATTAGCTGTGAGTTTAAAGCTGCTCCTGCAGGGAAAGGTCAGAAGGTGGCAGCATTTCTCCTTTACCAAATTTGGTTACTGGGGAAACAGAGCCTTAATGGAAGTGGTGTTCTAGGTTGTAAATTAGAATGGAATGTGCCAGGAAAAAGCCCTGTAAGTTTATGTCTCATTACTTCTTGTTCATATTTGTAATTTACTTTTGATTTTTTATCCCAGCAAATTTGATTACAATGGTTTGTTTGTTCTAGGTGTGCAAGATGTGGTTCTTTCACACATATACGTGTATCTATTCTTCCTCGCGTCCTTTTTCCATGTAGGTTATGACACAATGTTGAGTAGTCTCTCTCCTGGTCTTCCGTACGTCTTTGGTGATTATATATTTCACATGGTTTGTATATCTCTGTTAACCCCAATATGGTAATGTAGCCAATCCTCATCCCTTTCTATTTGGTGAACCATAAGTTTTTTAATGAATCTCTGGTTGCCTTTCTCTGTGGAAATATGTTCATTGGTATCAATTTTTAAGTAACTCCTAAAAGTGATATGATAGGATATGTGTCTTTTGCTTTCTCACTTACTACACGTGGCGTGATTACGTCTAGACTCATCTATGGTGCTGCAAATGGCATTGTTTCACTTTTTTCACTAGCGAATATTCCATCTGTACATGGAGGAGTTCTTCTTTGTCCACCCATCTGTTGGTGGACTTTTTGGTTACTTCCATATCTTGGCTATTGTAATACTGTGCCATGCAGATTTGCCTGCCTGTGTCTTTGCAATTCTCTCTTCTTAGATTTTAGGTCGAGGAGTGGGCCTGCTGGATCATATGGTAGCTCAACGTTGACCTTTTTAAGGCACATCCGTTCTGTTCTCATTCGTGGCCCTTTCCAACTTACGTCCCACTCGAAGTTGAGGGTGTGCATTTCTCCACAACACCTTCAGCATTTATTGTTTGTAGTTTTCTTGCTGATGGTTATTCTGACAAGTGTGAGCTGATACCTTTTTGTGGTTGAATTCGCACGTGCCTCATAATCCGTTGAAATTGAGCTTTAAGGCATGTCCTTTTTATTTTGCAAGCTGTGATTACCCCTTAGTTCTTCAAAGTGTTCTCTTAAAGTATGTGTCACATTTTGAAATGTTTTGGCCATTACCTCCCTCAAGACATTTTGAGGGCAGGTTTCATTTACAGTTCTGCAGTACTTGTTCCTATGAAATGACCATTAGCACAGCCTTTAAAGCTGCTTTTGCAGGTAACTGCCAGAGGGTGGCAGCCTTTCTATGTTCCCCACCCTGGTACCTAGGGAAAAGCCCTTGCGGCCTGTGGTGTTTCTCGGTTATAAATTAGAGTGGAGTGTGCCCAGACAAACCCACACAAGCTGATGTCTCCTTACTTTTGTTGGTTTTTTAAATTTACTTTTTATTTTTTATTGGAGTAATTTTCCACTGTGTACGTGGACCACTTCTACTTTGTGCATTCCTCGGTTGATGGACATTTTCATTGCTTCCAAGTGTTGGCTATGGTAAATATTGTTGGAGTGCAGGATTGCCAGCCTGTGACTTTTTAATTCTCATTTTCTCAGGTGATAGGCCCAGCAGTGGTTGGGATTGATTGACTGGTAGCACCGTGTTACCCTTTTCAAAGCACCTTCTTTGTGTTTTCATTAGTGGCTCTTACCACGTCCCCCTTAGAATCGAGGGTACGCATTTCTCCACAATCGCTTCAGCATTTATTGTTTGCAGCATTTATGCTAACGGCCCTTCTGGCTGCTGTGAGCTGATAGGTGTTTGTAATTTGGGTTTGCATGTCTTTGAAAATTCGTAAAACTCATCATTTTTCTCTGCCGTTTTCTTTTCTGTTAAAAAAAGGAAACAATTGGGAGTACAATATAACTCTTGCAATTGTCTTCTTGGAAGGTTTCCCTCTTTTGAATTTTTTGGTCGATTTTCCACCCCAGAATTTTTTTAGAGAGCAGGTGTCATTTACCGAACTGCAAGTTTGGTGACTATTTAGTGACCTTTGGCAATGGATTTAAAGCTGCTGTTGTGGGAAGTGGCCTCAAGGAGGCAGCATTTCTCCATTCCCAAATCTGGGTACGAGGGCAGCAGAGTCTTTCTGGAAGTCGTGTTCCTAGGTTGTAAATTACATTGGAATGTGCATGGAGAAACCCCCATAAGATTATGTCTCATTATTTCTTCTTGGTTTTAATTTTTTTTTTAATTGGGGTAAAGCTTAGAATATTGTTTCTCCTAGGTGTACACGATCTGGTTCATTTGTACATTATATATGTCTATTCAAGTACAGATCCTCTTCCCATGTAAAATGTTACTGAGGGTTCCACAGACCTCCCTTGCTATATGGTCGGTCTTTTTGATATATGTATATATAATATGTGTTTGTATACATATAGTAACACTAATCTTAATTTATCCATTCCCCCCACCTTTCCTTTTAGATGAGCATAGTTTGTTTTCTAAGTCTGTGGGTGTCTTTCTCTGTGGAAATACGTTCATTTGTGTCAGTTATTAGATAACGCCTATAAGTGATATCATAGAATATAGGTCTTTTGCTTTCCGACTTACCTCATGTTTCGTGATTATCTCCAGACTCATTTGTGGTGCCTCAGAGAGCAATGGTTCATTGTCTTCCATGGCTAATATTCCATTGTGTACATGGACCACTTCTTCTTTATCCATTCACCTCTTGTTGGACATTTTGATTGCTTCACTTTCTTGGCTATTGTGAATAAGGCTGCACTGCAGCTTTTGCGGCCTGTGTCTTCTCGATTCTTGTCTTCTCAGGTGAGAGGTCCAATGGTGCGCCTGCTGGATTGAATGGTACCTCCATTTTTACTTTTAAACACAGCTGCTTTCTGTTCTCATTATTGGCTGTTACCCCTTTACGTCTCACCAGCAGGTAGAGGGTACACAGTTCCCTAAAACCCCTTCAGCATTTATTGTCTGTAGACTTTTTGCTGCTGGTCAGTCGACTGGTGTAAGTTGAAACTTCTTGTAGATTAGATTGCATGGGTCTAACACTCCCTGAGGTTGAGCTTTTATCCATTTTCCTTTTTTTTTTTAAAAGAGCGTGAGTAAAACTTAACTCTTCCTACTCTCTTCTTGAAACATTTGCCTGTTTTGAATTTTTTTGTCCATTCCCTACTTCAGCACAATTTTTTAGGGCAGGTGTCCTTTACAGCCCTGAGTCCTTGGGAATGTTAAGTGACCATTAGCTGTGAGTTTAAAGCTGCTCCTGCAGGGAAAGGTCAGAAGGTGGCAGCATTTCTCCTTTACCAAATTTGGTTACTGGGGAAACAGAGCCTTAATGGAAGTGGTGTTCTAGGTTGTAAATTAGAATGGAATGTGCCAGGAAAAAGCCCTGTAAGTTTATGTCTCATTACTTCTTGTTCATATTTGTAATTTACTTTTGATTTTTTATCCCAGCAAATTTGATTACAATGGTTTGTTTGTTCTAGGTGTGCAAGATGTGGTTCTTTCACACATATACGTGTATCTATTCTTCCTCGCGTCCTTTTTCCATGTAGGTTATGACACAATGTTGAGTAGTCTCTCTCCTGGTCTTCCGTACGTCTTTGGTGATTATATATTTCACATGGTTTGTATATCTCTGTTAACCCCAATATGGTAATGTAGCCAATCCTCATCCCTTTCTATTTGGTGAACCATAAGTTTTTTAATGAATCTCTGGTTGCCTTTCTCTGTGGAAATATGTTCATTGGTATCAATTTTTAAGTAACTCCTAAAAGTGATATGATAGGATATGTGTCTTTTGCTTTCTCACTTACTACACGTGGCGTGATTACGTCTAGACTCATCTATGGTGCTGCAAATGGCATTGTTTCACTTTTTTCACTAGCGAATATTCCATCTGTACATGGAGGAGTTCTTCTTTGTCCACCCATCTGTTGGTGGACTTTTTGGTTACTTCCATATCTTGGCTATTGTAATACTGTGCCATGCAGATTTGCCTGCCTGTGTCTTTGCAATTCTCTCTTCTTAGATTTTAGGTCGAGGAGTGGGCCTGCTGGATCATATGGTAGCTCAACGTTGACCTTTTTAAGGCACATCCGTTCTGTTCTCATTCGTGGCCCTTTCCAACTTACGTCCCACTCGAAGTTGAGGGTGTGCATTTCTCCACAACACCTTCAGCATTTATTGTTTGTAGTTTTCTTGCTGATGGTTATTCTGACAAGTGTGAGCTGATACCTTTTTGTGGTTGAATTCGCACGTGCCTCATAATCCGTTGAAATTGAGCTTTAAGGCATGTCCTTTTTATTTTGCAAGCTGTGATTACCCCTTAGTTCTTCAAAGTGTTCTCTTAAAGTATGTGTCACATTTTGAAATGTTTTGGCCATTACCTCCCTCAAGACATTTTGAGGGCAGGTTTCATTTACAGTTCTGCAGTACTTGTTCCTATGAAATGACCATTAGCACAGCCTTTAAAGCTGCTTTTGCAGGTAACTGCCAGAGGGTGGCAGCCTTTCTATGTTCCCCACCCTGGTACCTAGGGAAAAGCCCTTGCGGCCTGTGGTGTTTCTCGGTTATAAATTAGAGTGGAGTGTGCCCAGACAAACCCACACAAGCTGATGTCTCCTTACTTTTGTTGGTTTTTTAAATTTACTTTTTATTTTTTATTGGAGTAATTTTCCACTGTGTACGTGGACCACTTCTACTTTGTGCATTCCTCGGTTGATGGACATTTTCATTGCTTCCAAGTGTTGGCTATGGTAAATATTGTTGGAGTGCAGGATTGCCAGCCTGTGACTTTTTAATTCTCATTTTCTCAGGTGATAGGCCCAGCAGTGGTTGGGATTGATTGACTGGTAGCACCGTGTTACCCTTTTCAAAGCACCTTCTTTGTGTTTTCATTAGTGGCTCTTACCACGTCCCCCTTAGAATCGAGGGTACGCATTTCTCCACAATCGCTTCAGCATTTATTGTTTGCAGCATTTATGCTAACGGCCCTTCTGGCTGCTGTGAGCTGATAGGTGTTTGTAATTTGGGTTTGCATGTCTTTGAAAATTCGTAAAACTCATCATTTTTCTCTGCCGTTTTCTTTTCTGTTAAAAAAAGGAAACAATTGGGAGTACAATATAACTCTTGCAATTGTCTTCTTGGAAGGTTTCCCTCTTTTGAATTTTTTGGTCGATTTTCCACCCCAGAATTTTTTTAGAGAGCAGGTGTCATTTACCGAACTGCAAGTTTGGTGACTATTTAGTGACCTTTGGCAATGGATTTAAAGCTGCTGTTGTGGGAAGTGGCCTCAAGGAGGCAGCATTTCTCCATTCCCAAATCTGGGTACGAGGGCAGCAGAGTCTTTCTGGAAGTCGTGTTCCTAGGTTGTAAATTACATTGGAATGTGCATGGAGAAACCCCCATAAGATTATGTCTCATTATTTCTTCTTGGTTTTAATTTTTTTTTTAATTGGGGTAAAGCTTAGAATATTGTTTCTCCTAGGTGTACACGATCTGGTTCATTTGTACATTATATATGTCTATTCAAGTACAGATCCTCTTCCCATGTAAAATGTTACTGAGGGTTCCGCAGACCTCCCTTGCTATATGGTCGGTCTTTTTGATATATGTATATATAATATGTGTTTGTATACATATAGTAACACTAATCTTAATTTATCCATTCCCCCCACCTTTCCTTTTAGATGAGCATAGTTTGTTTTCTAAGTCTGTGGGTGTCTTTCTCTGTGGAAATACGTTCATTTGTGTCAGTTATTAGATAACGCCTATAAGTGATATCATAGAATATAGGTCTTTTGCTTTCCGACTTACCTCATGTTTCGTGATTATCTCCAGACTCATTTGTGGTGCCTCAGAGAGCAATGGTTCATTGTCTTCCATGGCTAATATTCCATTGTGTACATGGACCACTTCTTCTTTATCCATTCACCTCTTGTTGGACATTTTGATTGCTTCACTTTCTTGGCTATTGTGAATAAGGCTGCACTGCAGCTTTTGCGGCCTGTGTCTTCTCGATTCTTGTCTTCTCAGGTGAGAGGTCCAATGGTGCGCCTGCTGGATTGAATGGTACCTCCATTTTTACTTTTAAACACAGCTGCTTTCTGTTCTCATTATTGGCTGTTACCCCTTTACGTCTCACCAGCAGGTAGAGGGTACACAGTTCCCTAAAACCCCTTCAGCATTTATTGTCTGTAGACTTTTTGCTGCTGGTCAGTCGACTGGTGTAAGTTGAAACTTCTTGTAGATTAGATTGCATGGGTCTAACACTCCCTGAGGTTGAGCTTTTATCCATTTTCCTTTTTTTTTTTAAAAGAGCGTGAGTAAAACTTAACTCTTCCTACTCTCTTCTTGAAACATTTGCCTGTTTTGAATTTTTTTGTCCATTCCCTACTTCAGCACAATTTTTTAGGGCAGGTGTCCTTTACAGCCCTGAGTCCTTGGGAATGTTAAGTGACCATTAGCTGTGAGTTTAAAGCTGCTCCTGCAGGGAAAGGTCAGAAGGTGGCAGCATTTCTCCTTTACCAAATTTGGTTACTGGGGAAACAGAGCCTTAATGGAAGTGGTGTTCTAGGTTGTAAATTAGAATGGAATGTGCCAGGAAAAAGCCCTGTAAGTTTATGTCTCATTACTTCTTGTTCATATTTGTAATTTACTTTTGATTTTTTATCCCAGCAAATTTGATTACAATGGTTTGTTTGTTCTAGGTGTGCAAGATGTGGTTCTTTCACACATATACGTGTATCTATTCTTCCTCGCGTCCTTTTTCCATGTAGGTTATGACACAATGTTGAGTAGTCTCTCTCCTGGTCTTCCGTACGTCTTTGGTGATTATATATTTCACATGGTTTGTATATCTCTGTTAACCCCAATATGGTAATGTAGCCAATCCTCATCCCTTTCTATTTGGTGAACCATAAGTTTTTTAATGAATCTCTGGTTGCCTTTCTCTGTGGAAATATGTTCATTGGTATCAATTTTTAAGTAACTCCTAAAAGTGATATGATAGGATATGTGTCTTTTGCTTTCTCACTTACTACACGTGGCGTGATTACGTCTAGACTCATCTATGGTGCTGCAAATGGCATTGTTTCACTTTTTTCACTAGCGAATATTCCATCTGTACATGGAGGAGTTCTTCTTTGTCCACCCATCTGTTGGTGGACTTTTTGGTTACTTCCATATCTTGGCTATTGTAATACTGTGCCATGCAGATTTGCCTGCCTGTGTCTTTGCAATTCTCTCTTCTTAGATTTTAGGTCGAGGAGTGGGCCTGCTGGATCATATGGTAGCTCAACGTTGACCTTTTTAAGGCACATCCGTTCTGTTCTCATTCGTGGCCCTTTCCAACTTACGTCCCACTCGAAGTTGAGGGTGTGCATTTCTCCACAACACCTTCAGCATTTATTGTTTGTAGTTTTCTTGCTGATGGTTATTCTGACAAGTGTGAGCTGATACCTTTTTGTGGTTGAATTCGCACGTGCCTCATAATCCGTTGAAATTGAGCTTTAAGGCATGTCCTTTTTATTTTGCAAGCTGTGATTACCCCTTAGTTCTTCAAAGTGTTCTCTTAAAGTATGTGTCACATTTTGAAATGTTTTGGCCATTACCTCCCTCAAGACATTTTGAGGGCAGGTTTCATTTACAGTTCTGCAGTACTTGTTCCTATGAAATGACCATTAGCACAGCCTTTAAAGCTGCTTTTGCAGGTAACTGCCAGAGGGTGGCAGCCTTTCTATGTTCCCCACCCTGGTACCTAGGGAAAAGCCCTTGCGGCCTGTGGTGTTTCTCGGTTATAAATTAGAGTGGAGTGTGCCCAGACAAACCCACACAAGCTGATGTCTCCTTACTTTTGTTGGTTTTTTAAATTTACTTTTTATTTTTTATTGGAGTAATTTTCCACTGTGTACGTGGACCACTTCTACTTTGTGCATTCCTCGGTTGATGGACATTTTCATTGCTTCCAAGTGTTGGCTATGGTAAATATTGTTGGAGTGCAGGATTGCCAGCCTGTGACTTTTTAATTCTCATTTTCTCAGGTGATAGGCCCAGCAGTGGTTGGGATTGATTGACTGGTAGCACCGTGTTACCCTTTTCAAAGCACCTTCTTTGTGTTTTCATTAGTGGCTCTTACCACGTCCCCCTTAGAATCGAGGGTACGCATTTCTCCACAATCGCTTCAGCATTTATTGTTTGCAGCATTTATGCTAACGGCCCTTCTGGCTGCTGTGAGCTGATAGGTGTTTGTAATTTGGGTTTGCATGTCTTTGAAAATTCGTAAAACTCATCATTTTTCTCTGCCGTTTTCTTTTCTGTTAAAAAAAGGAAACAATTGGGAGTACAATATAACTCTTGCAATTGTCTTCTTGGAAGGTTTCCCTCTTTTGAATTTTTTGGTCGATTTTCCACCCCAGAATTTTTTTAGAGAGCAGGTGTCATTTACCGAACTGCAAGTTTGGTGACTATTTAGTGACCTTTGGCAATGGATTTAAAGCTGCTGTTGTGGGAAGTGGCCTCAAGGAGGCAGCATTTCTCCATTCCCAAATCTGGGTACGAGGGCAGCAGAGTCTTTCTGGAAGTCGTGTTCCTAGGTTGTAAATTACATTGGAATGTGCATGGAGAAACCCCCATAAGATTATGTCTCATTATTTCTTCTTGGTTTTAATTTTTTTTTTAATTGGGGTAAAGCTTAGAATATTGTTTCTCCTAGGTGTACACGATCTGGTTCATTTGTACATTATATATGTCTATTCAAGTACAGATCCTCTTCCCATGTAAAATGTTACTGAGGGTTCCGCAGACCTCCCTTGCTATATGGTCGGTCTTTTTGATATATGTATATATAATATGTGTTTGTATACATATAGTAACACTAATCTTAATTTATCCATTCCCCCCACCTTTCCTTTTAGATGAGCATAGTTTGTTTTCTAAGTCTGTGGGTGTCTTTCTCTGTGGAAATACGTTCATTTGTGTCAGTTATTAGATAACGCCTATAAGTGATATCATAGAATATAGGTCTTTTGCTTTCCGACTTACCTCATGTTTCGTGATTATCTCCAGACTCATTTGTGGTGCCTCAGAGAGCAATGGTTCATTGTCTTCCATGGCTAATATTCCATTGTGTACATGGACCACTTCTTCTTTATCCATTCACCTCTTGTTGGACATTTTGATTGCTTCACTTTCTTGGCTATTGTGAATAAGGCTGCACTGCAGCTTTTGCGGCCTGTGTCTTCTCGATTCTTGTCTTCTCAGGTGAGAGGTCCAATGGTGCGCCTGCTGGATTGAATGGTACCTCCATTTTTACTTTTAAACACAGCTGCTTTCTGTTCTCATTATTGGCTGTTACCCCTTTACGTCTCACCAGCAGGTAGAGGGTACACAGTTCCCTAAAACCCCTTCAGCATTTATTGTCTGTAGACTTTTTGCTGCTGGTCAGTCGACTGGTGTAAGTTGAAACTTCTTGTAGATTAGATTGCATGGGTCTAACACTCCCTGAGGTTGAGCTTTTATCCATTTTCCTTTTTTTTTTTAAAAGAGCGTGAGTAAAACTTAACTCTTCCTACTCTCTTCTTGAAACATTTGCCTGTTTTGAATTTTTTTGTCCATTCCCTACTTCAGCACAATTTTTTAGGGCAGGTGTCCTTTACAGCCCTGAGTCCTTGGGAATGTTAAGTGACCATTAGCTGTGAGTTTAAAGCTGCTCCTGCAGGGAAAGGTCAGAAGGTGGCAGCATTTCTCCTTTACCAAATTTGGTTACTGGGGAAACAGAGCCTTAATGGAAGTGGTGTTCTAGGTTGTAAATTAGAATGGAATGTGCCAGGAAAAAGCCCTGTAAGTTTATGTCTCATTACTTCTTGTTCATATTTGTAATTTACTTTTGATTTTTTAACCCAGCAAATTTGATTACAATGGTTTGTTTGTTCTAGGTGTGCAAGATGTGGTTCTTTCACACATATACGTGTATCTATTCTTCCTCGCGTCCTTTTTCCATGTAGGTTATGACACAATGTTGAGTAGTCTCTCTCCTGGTCTTCCGTACGTCTTTGGTGATTATATATTTCACATGGTTTGTATATCTCTGTTAACCCCAATATGGTAATGTAGCCAATCCTCATCCCTTTCTATTTGGTGAACCATAAGTTTTTTAATGAATCTCTGGTTGCCTTTCTCTGTGGAAATATGTTCATTGGTATCAATTTTTAAGTAACTCCTAAAAGTGATATGATAGGATATGTGTCTTTTGCTTTCTCACTTACTACACGTGGCGTGATTACGTCTAGACTCATCTATGGTGCTGCAAATGGCATTGTTTCACTTTTTTCACTAGCGAATATTCCATCTGTACATGGAGGAGTTCTTCTTTGTCCACCCATCTGTTGGTGGACTTTTTGGTTACTTCCATATCTTGGCTATTGTAATACTGTGCCATGCAGATTTGCCTGCCTGTGTCTTTGCAATTCTCTCTTCTTAGATTTTAGGTCGAGGAGTGGGCCTGCTGGATCATATGGTAGCTCAACGTTGACCTTTTTAAGGCACATCCGTTCTGTTCTCATTCGTGGCCCTTTCCAACTTACGTCCCACTCGAAGTTGAGGGTGTGCATTTCTCCACAACACCTTCAGCATTTATTGTTTGTAGTTTTCTTGCTGATGGTTATTCTGACAAGTGTGAGCTGATACCTTTTTGTGGTTGAATTCGCACGTGCCTCATAATCCGTTGAAATTGAGCTTTAAGGCATGTCCTTTTTATTTTGCAAGCTGTGATTACCCCTTAGTTCTTCAAAGTGTTCTCTTAAAGTATGTGTCACATTTTGAAATGTTTTGGCCATTACCTCCCTCAAGACATTTTGAGGGCAGGTTTCATTTACAGTTCTGCAGTACTTGTTCCTATGAAATGACCATTAGCACAGCCTTTAAAGCTGCTTTTGCAGGTAACTGCCAGAGGGTGGCAGCCTTTCTATGTTCCCCACCCTGGTACCTAGGGAAAAGCCCTTGCGGCCTGTGGTGTTTCTCGGTTATAAATTAGAGTGGAGTGTGCCCAGACAAACCCACACAAGCTGATGTCTCCTTACTTTTGTTGGTTTTTTAAATTTACTTTTTATTTTTTATTGGAGTAATTTTCCACTGTGTACGTGGACCACTTCTACTTTGTGCATTCCTCGGTTGATGGACATTTTCATTGCTTCCAAGTGTTGGCTATGGTAAATATTGTTGGAGTGCAGGATTGCCAGCCTGTGACTTTTTAATTCTCATTTTCTCAGGTGATAGGCCCAGCAGTGGTTGGGATTGATTGACTGGTAGCACCGTGTTACCCTTTTCAAAGCACCTTCTTTGTGTTTTCATTAGTGGCTCTTACCACGTCCCCCTTAGAATCGAGGGTACGCATTTCTCCACAATCGCTTCAGCATTTATTGTTTGCAGCATTTATGCTAACGGCCCTTCTGGCTGCTGTGAGCTGATAGGTGTTTGTAATTTGGGTTTGCATGTCTTTGAAAATTCGTAAAACTCATCATTTTTCTCTGCCGTTTTCTTTTCTGTTAAAAAAAGGAAACAATTGGGAGTACAATATAACTCTTGCAATTGTCTTCTTGGAAGGTTTCCCTCTTTTGAATTTTTTGGTCGATTTTCCACCCCAGAATTTTTTTAGAGAGCAGGTGTCATTTACCGAACTGCAAGTTTGGTGAATATTTAGTGACCTTTGGCAATGGATTTAAAGCTGCTGTTGTGGGAAGTGGCCTCAAGGAGGCAGCATTTCTCCATTCCCAAATCTGGGTACGAGGGCAGCAGAGTCTTTCTGGAAGTCGTGTTCCTAGGTTGTAAATTACATTGGAATGTGCATGGAGAAACCCCCATAAGATTATGTCTCATTATTTCTTCTTGGTTTTAATTTTTTTTTTAATTGGGGTAAAGCTTAGAATATTGTTTCTCCTAGGTGTACACGATCTGGTTCATTTGTACATTATATATGTCTATTCAAGTACAGATCCTCTTCCCATGTAAAATGTTACTGAGGGTTCCGCAGACCTCCCTTGCTATATGGTCGGTCTTTTTGATATATGTATATAATATGTGTTTGTATACATATAGTAACACTAATCTTAATTTATCCATTCCCCCCACCTTTCCTTTTAGATGAGCATAGTTTGTTTTCTAAGTCTGTGGGTGTCTTTCTCTGTGGAAATACGTTCATTTGTGTCAGTTATTAGATAACGCCTATAAGTGATATCATAGAATATAGGTCTTTTGCTTTCCGACTTACCTCATGTTTCGTGATTATCTCCAGACTCATTTGTGGTGCCTCAGAGAGCAATGGTTCATTGTCTTCCATGGCTAATATTCCATTGTGTACATGGACCACTTCTTCTTTATCCATTCACCTCTTGTTGGACATTTTGATTGCTTCACTTTCTTGGCTATTGTGAATAAGGCTGCACTGCAGCTTTTGCGGCCTGTGTCTTCTCGATTCTTGTCTTCTCAGGTGAGAGGTCCAATGGTGCGCCTGCTGGATTGAATGGTACCTCCATTTTTACTTTTAAACACAGCTCCTTTCTGTTCTCATTATTGGCTGTTACCCCTTTACGTCTCACCAGCAGGTAGAGGGTACACAGTTCCCTAAAACCCCTTCAGCATTTATTGTCTGTAGACTTTTTGCTGCTGGTCAGTCGACTGGTGTAAGTTGAAACTTTTTGTAGATTAGATTGCATGGGTCTAACACTCCCTGAGGTTGAGCTTTTATCCATTTTCCTTTTTTTTTTTAAAAGAGCGTGAGTAAAACTTAACTCTTCCTACTCTCTTCTTGAAACATTTGCCTGTTTTGAATTTTTTTGTCCATTCCCTACTTCAGCACAATTTTTTAGGGCAGGTGTCCTTTACAGCCCTGAGTCCTTGGGAATGTTAAGTGACCATTAGCTGTGAGTTTAAAGCTGCTCCTGCAGGGAAAGGTCAGAAGGTGGCAGCATTTCTCCTTTACCAAATTTGGTTACTGGGGAAACAGAGCCTTAATGGAAGTGGTGTTCTAGGTTGTAAATTAGAATGGAATGTGCCAGGAAAAAGCCCTGTAAGTTTATGTCTCATTACTTCTTGTTCATATTTGTAATTTACTTTTGATTTTTTATCCCAGCAAATTTGATTACAATGGTTTGTTTGTTCTAGGTGTGCAAGATGTGGTTCTTTCACACATATACGTGTATCTATTCTTCCTCGCGTCCTTTTTCCATGTAGGTTATGACACAATGTTGAGTAGTCTCTCTCCTGGTCTTCCGTACGTCTTTGGTGATTATATATTTCACATGGTTTGTATATCTCTGTTAACCCCAATATGGTAATGTAGCCAATCCTCATCCCTTTCTATTTGGTGAACCATAAGTTTTTTAATGAATCTCTGGTTGCCTTTCTCTGTGGAAATATGTTCATTGGTATCAATTTTTAAGTAACTCCTAAAAGTGATATGATAGGATATGTGTCTTTTGCTTTCTCACTTACTACACGTGGCGTGATTACGTCTAGACTCATCTATGGTGCTGCAAATGGCATTGTTTCACTTTTTTCACTAGCGAATATTCCATCTGTACATGGAGGAGTTCTTCTTTGTCCACCCATCTGTTGGTGGACTTTTTGGTTACTTCCATATCTTGGCTATTGTAATACTGTGCCATGCAGATTTGCCTGCCTGTGTCTTTGCAATTCTCTCTTCTTAGATTTTAGGTCGAGGAGTGGGCCTGCTGGATCATATGGTAGCTCAACGTTGACCTTTTTAAGGCACATCCGTTCTGTTCTCATTCGTGGCCCTTTCCAACTTACGTCCCACTCGAAGTTGAGGGTGTGCATTTCTCCACAACACCTTCAGCATTTATTGTTTGTAGTTTTCTTGCTGATGGTTATTCTGACAAGTGTGAGCTGATACCTTTTTGTGGTTGAATTCGCACGTGCCTCATAATCCGTTGAAATTGAGCTTTAAGGCATGTCCTTTTTATTTTGCAAGCTGTGATTACCCCTTAGTTCTTCAAAGTGTTCTCTTAAAGTATGTGTCACATTTTGAAATGTTTTGGCCATTACCTCCCTCAAGACATTTTGAGGGCAGGTTTCATTTACAGTTCTGCAGTACTTGTTCCTATGAAATGACCATTAGCACAGCCTTTAAAGCTGCTTTTGCAGGTAACTGCCAGAGGGTGGCAGCCTTTCTATGTTCCCCACCCTGGTACCTAGGGAAAAGCCCTTGCGGCCTGTGGTGTTTCTCGGTTATAAATTAGAGTGGAGTGTGCCCAGACAAACCCACACAAGCTGATGTCTCCTTACTTTTGTTGGTTTTTTAAATTTACTTTTTATTTTTTATTGGAGTAATTTTCCACTGTGTACGTGGACCACTTCTACTTTGTGCATTCCTCGGTTGATGGACACTTTCATTGCTTCCAAGTGTTGGCTATGGTAAATATTGTTGGAGTGCAGGATTGCCAGCCTGTGACTTTTTAATTCTCATTTTCTCAGGTGATAGGCCCAGCAGTGGTTGGGATTGATTGACTGGTTAGCACCGTGTTACCCTTTTCAAAGCACCTTCTTTGTGTTTTCATTAGTGGCTCTTACCACGTCCCCCTTAGAATCGAGGGTACGCATTTCTCCACAATCGCTTCAGCATTTATTGTTTGCAGCATTTATGCTAACGGCCCTTCTGGCTGCTGTGAGCTGATAGGTGTTTGTAATTTGGGTTTGCATGTCTTTGAAAATTCGTAAAACTCATCATTTTTCTCTGCCGTTTTCTTTTCTGTTAAAAAAAGGAAACAATTGGGAGTACAATATAACTCTTGAAATTGTCTTCTTGGAAGGTTTCCCTCTTTTGAATTTTTTGGTCGATTTTCCACCCCAGAATTTTTTTAGAGAGCAGGTGTCATTTACCGAACTGCAAGTTTGGTGAATATTTAGTGACCTTTGGCAATGGATTTAAAGCTGCTGTTGTGGGAAGTGGCCTCAAGGAGGCAGCATTTCTCCATTCCCAAATCTGGGTACGAGGGCAGCAGAGTCTTTCTGGAAGTCGTGTTCCTAGGTTGTAAATTACATTGGAATGTGCATGGAGAAACCCCCATAAGATTATGTCTCATTATTTCTTCTTGGTTTTAAAAATTTTTTTTAATTGGGGTAAAGCTTAGAATATTGTTTCTCCTAGGTGTACGCGATCTGGTTCATTTGTACATTATATATGTCTATTCAAGTACAGATCCTCTTCCCATGTAAAATGTTACTGAGGGTTCCGCAGACCTCCCTTGCTATATGGTCGGTCTTTTTGATATATGTATATAATATGTGTTTGTATACATATAGTAACACTAATCTTAATTTATCCATTCCCCCCACCTTTCCTTTTAGATGAGCATAGTTTGTTTTCTAAGTCTGTGGGTGTCTTTCTCTGTGGAAATACGTTCATTTGTGTCAGTTATTAGATAACGCCTATAAGTGATATCATAGAATATAGGTCTTTTGCTTTCCGACTTACCTCATGTTTCGTGATTATCTCCAGACTCATTTGTGGTGCCTCAGAGAGCAATGGTTCATTGTCTTCCATGGCTAATATTCCATTGTGTACATGGACCACTTCTTCTTTATCCATTCACCTCTTGTTGGACATTTTGATTGCTTCACTTTCTTGGCTATTGTGAATAAGGCTGCACTGCAGCTTTTGCGGCCTGTGTCTTCTCGATTCTTGTCTTCTCAGGTGAGAGGTCCAATGGTGCGCCTGCTGGATTGAATGGTACCTCCATTTTTACTTTTAAACACAGCTCCTTTCTGTTCTCATTATTGGCTGTTACCCCTTTACGTCTCACCAGCAGGTAGAGGGTACACAGTTCCCTAAAACCCCTTCAGCATTTATTGTCTGTAGACTTTTTGCTGCTGGTCAGTCGACTGGTGTAAGTTGAAACTTTTTGTAGATTAGATTGCATGGGTCTAACACTCCCTGAGGTTGAGCTTTTATCCATTTTCCTTTTTTTTTTTAAAAGAGCGTGAGTAAAACTTAACTCTTCCTACTCTCTTCTTGAAACATTTGCCTGTTTTGAATTTTTTTGTCCATTCCCTACTTCAGCACAATTTTTTAGGGCAGGTGTCCTTTACAGCCCTGAGTCCTTGGGAATGTTAAGTGACCATTAGCTGTGAGTTTAAAGCTGCTCCTGCAGGGAAAGGTCAGAAGGTGGCAGCATTTCTCCTTTACCAAATTTGGTTACTGGGGAAACAGAGCCTTAATGGAAGTGGTGTTCTAGGTTGTAAATTAGAATGGAATGTGCCAGGAAAAAGCCCTGTAAGTTTATGTCTCATTACTTCTTGTTCATATTTGTAATTTACTTTTGATTTTTTATCCCAGCAAATTTGATTACAATGGTTTGTTTGTTCTAGGTGTGCAAGATGTGGTTCTTTCACACATATACGTGTATCTATTCTTCCTCGCGTCCTTTTTCCATGTAGGTTATGACACAATGTTGAGTAGTCTCTCTCCTGGTCTTCCGTACGTCTTTGGTGATTATATATTTCACATGGTTTGTATATCTCTGTTAACCCCAATATGGTAATGTAGCCAATCCTCATCCCTTTCTATTTGGTGAACCATAAGTTTTTTAATGAATCTCTGGTTGCCTTTCTCTGTGGAAATATGTTCATTGGTATCAATTTTTAAGTAACTCCTAAAAGTGATATGATAGGATATGTGTCTTTTGCTTTCTCACTTACTACACGTGGCGTGATTACGTCTAGACTCATCTATGGTGCTGCAAATGGCATTGTTTCACTTTTTTCACTAGCGAATATTCCATCTGTACATGGAGGAGTTCTTCTTTGTCCACCCATCTGTTGGTGGACTTTTTGGTTACTTCCATATCTTGGCTATTGTAATACTGTGCCATGCAGATTTGCCTGCCTGTGTCTTTGCAATTCTCTCTTCTTAGATTTTAGGTCGAGGAGTGGGCCTGCTGGATCATATGGTAGCTCAACGTTGACCTTTTTAAGGCACATCCGTTCTGTTCTCATTCGTGGCCCTTTCCAACTTACGTCCCACTCGAAGTTGAGGGTGTGCATTTCTCCACAACACCTTCAGCATTTATTGTTTGTAGTTTTCTTGCTGATGGTTATTCTGACAAGTGTGAGCTGATACCTTTTTGTGGTTGAATTCGCACGTGCCTCATAATCCGTTGAAATTGAGCTTTAAGGCATGTCCTTTTTATTTTGCAAGCTGTGATTACCCCTTAGTTCTTCAAAGTGTTCTCTTAAAGTATGTGTCACATTTTGAAATGTTTTGGCCATTACCTCCCTCAAGACATTTTGAGGGCAGGTTTCATTTACAGTTCTGCAGTACTTGTTCCTATGAAATGACCATTAGCACAGCCTTTAAAGCTGCTTTTGCAGGTAACTGCCAGAGGGTGGCAGCCTTTCTATGTTCCCCACCCTGGTACCTAGGGAAAAGCCCTTGCGGCCTGTGGTGTTTCTCGGTTATAAATTAGAGTGGAGTGTGCCCAGACAAACCCACACAAGCTGATGTCTCCTTACTTTTGTTGGTTTTTTAAATTTACTTTTTATTTTTTATTGGAGTAATTTTCCACTGTGTACGTGGACCACTTCTACTTTGTGCATTCCTCGGTTGATGGACACTTTCATTGCTTCCAAGTGTTGGCTATGGTAAATATTGTTGGAGTGCAGGATTGCCAGCCTGTGACTTTTTAATTCTCATTTTCTCAGGTGATAGGCCCAGCAGTGGTTGGGATTGATTGACTGGTTAGCACCGTGTTACCCTTTTCAAAGCACCTTCTTTGTGTTTTCATTAGTGGCTCTTACCACGTCCCCCTTAGAATCGAGGGTACGCATTTCTCCACAATCGCTTCAGCATTTATTGTTTGCAGCATTTATGCTAACGGCCCTTCTGGCTGCTGTGAGCTGATAGGTGTTTGTAATTTGGGTTTGCATGTCTTTGAAAATTCGTAAAACTCATCATTTTTCTCTGCCGTTTTCTTTTCTGTTAAAAAAAGGAAACAATTGGGAGTACAATATAACTCTTGAAATTGTCTTCTTGGAAGGTTTCCCTCTTTTGAATTTTTTGGTCGATTTTCCACCCCAGAATTTTTTTAGAGAGCAGGTGTCATTTACCGAACTGCAAGTTTGGTGAATATTTAGTGACCTTTGGCAATGGATTTAAAGCTGCTGTTGTGGGAAGTGGCCTCAAGGAGGCAGCATTTCTCCATTCCCAAATCTGGGTACGAGGGCAGCAGAGTCTTTCTGGAAGTCGTGTTCCTAGGTTGTAAATTACATTGGAATGTGCATGGAGAAACCCCCATAAGATTATGTCTCATTATTTCTTCTTGGTTTTAATTTTTTTTTTAATTGGGGTAAAGCTTAGAATATTGTTTCTCCTAGGTGTACACGATCTGGTTCATTTGTACATTATATATGTCTATTCAAGTACAGATCCTCTTCCCATGTAAAATGTTACTGAGGGTTCCGCAGACCTCCCTTGCTATATGGTCGGTCTTTTTGATATATGTATATATAATATGTGTTTGTATACATATAGTAACACTAATCTTAATTTATCCATTCCCCCCACCTTTCCTTTTAGATGAGCATAGTTTGTTTTCTAAGTCTGTGGGTGTCTTTCTCTGTGGAAATACGTTCATTTGTGTCAGTTATTAGATAACGCCTATAAGTGATATCATAGAATATAGGTCTTTTGCTTTCCGACTTACCTCATGTTTCGTGATTATCTCCAGACTCATTTGTGGTGCCTCAGAGAGCAATGGTTCATTGTCTTCCATGGCTAATATTCCATTGTGTACATGGACCACTTCTTCTTTATCCATTCACCTCTTGTTGGACATTTTGATTGCTTCACTTTCTTGGCTATTGTGAATAAGGCTGCACTGCAGCTTTTGCGGCCTGTGTCTTCTCGATTCTTGTCTTCTCAGGTGAGAGGTCCAATGGTGCGCCTGCTGGATTGAATGGTACCTCCATTTTTACTTTTAAACACAGCTGCTTTCTGTTCTCATTATTGGCTGTTACCCCTTTACGTCTCACCAGCAGGTAGAGGGTACACAGTTCCCTAAAACCCCTTCAGCATTTATTGTCTGTAGACTTTTTGCTGCTGGTCAGTCGACTGGTGTAAGTTGAAACTTTTTGTAGATTAGATTGCATGGGTCTAACACTCCCTGAGGTTGAGCTTTTATCCATTTTCCTTTTTTTTTTAAAAGAGCGTGAGTAAAACTTAACTCTTCATACTCTCTTCTTGAAACATTTGCCTGTTTTGAATTTTTTTGTCCATTCCCTACTTCAGCACAATTTTTTAGGGCAGGTGTCCTTTACAGCCCTGAGTCCTTGGGAATGTTAAGTGACCATTAGCTGTGAGTTTAAAGCTGCTCCTGCAGGGAAAGGTCAGAAGGTGGCAGCATTTCTCCTTTACCAAATTTGGTTACTGGGGAAACAGAGCCTTAATGGAAGTGGTGTTCTAGGTTGTAAATTAGAATGGAATGTGCCAGGAAAAAGCCCTGTAAGTTTATGTCTCATTACTTCTTGTTCATATTTGTAATTTACTTTTGATTTTTTATCCCAGCAAATTTGATTACAATGGTTTGTTTGTTCTAGGTGTGCAAGATGTGGTTCTTTCACACATATACGTGTATCTATTCTTCCTCGCGTCCTTTTTCCATGTAGGTTATGACACAATGTTGAGTAGTCTCTCTCCTGGTCTTCCGTACGTCTTTGGTGATTATATATTTCACATGGTTTGTATATCTCTGTTAACCCCAATATGGTAATGTAGCCAATCCTCATCCCTTTCTATTTGGTGAACCATAAGTTTTTTAATGAATCTGTGGTTGCATTTCTCTGTGGAAATATCTTCATTGGTATCAATTTTTAAGTAACTCCTAAAAGTGATATGATAGGATATGTGTCTTTTGCTTTCTCACTTACTACACGTGGCGTGATTACGTCTAGACTCATCTATGGTGCTGCAAATGGCATTGTTTCACTTTTTTCACTAGCGAATATTCCATCTGTACATGGAGGAGTTCTTCTTTGTCCACCCATCTGTTGGTGGACTTTTTGGTTACTTCCATATCTTGGCTATTGTAATACTGTGCCATGCAGATTTGCCTGCCTGTGTCTTTGCAATTCTCTCTTCTTAGATTTTAGGTCGAGGAGTGGGCCTGCTGGATCATATGGTAGCTCAACGTTGACCTTTTTAAGGCACATCCGTTCTGTTCTCATTCGTGGCCCTTTCCAACTTACGTCCCACTCGAAGTTGAGGGTGTGCATTTCTCCACAACACCTTCAGCATTTATTGTTTGTAGTTTTCTTGCTGATGGTTATTCTGACAAGTGTGAGCTGATACCTTTTTGTGGTTGAATTCGCACGTGCCTCATAATCCGTTGAAATTGAGCTTTAAGGCATGTCCTTTTTATTTTGCAAGCTGTGATTACCCCTTAGTTCTTCAAAGTGTTCTCTTAAAGTATGTGTCACATTTTGAAATGTTTTGGCCATTACCTCCCTCAAGACATTTTGAGGGCAGGTTTCATTTACAGTTCTGCAGTACTTGTTCCTATGAAATGACCATTAGCACAGCCTTTAAAGCTGCTTTTGCAGGTAACTGCCAGAGGGTGGCAGCCTTTCTATGTTCCCCACCCTGGTACCTAGGGAAAAGCCCTTGCGGCCTGTGGTGTTTCTCGGTTATAAATTAGAGTGGAGTGTGCCCAGACAAACCCACACAAGCTGATGTCTCCTTACTTTTGTTGGTTTTTTAAATTTACTTTTTATTTTTTATTGGAGTAATTTTCCACTGTGTACGTGGACCACTTCTACTTTGTGCATTCCTCGGTTGATGGACACTTTCATTGCTTCCAAGTGTTGGCTATGGTAAATATTGTTGGAGTGCAGGATTGCCAGCCTGTGACTTTTTAATTCTCATTTTCTCAGGTGATAGGCCCAGCAGTGGTTGGGATTGATTGACTGGTTAGCACCGTGTTACCCTTTTCAAAGCACCTTCTTTGTGTTTTCATTAGTGGCTCTTACCACGTCCCCCTTAGAATCGAGGGTACGCATTTCTCCACAATCGCTTCAGCATTTATTGTTTGCAGCATTTATGCTAACGGCCCTTCTGGCTGCTGTGAGCTGATAGGTGTTTGTAATTTGGGTTTGCATGTCTTTGAAAATTCGTAAAACTCATCATTTTTCTCTGCCGTTTTCTTTTCTGTTAAAAAAAGGAAACAATTGGGAGTACAATATAACTCTTGCAATTGTCTTCTTGGAAGGTTTCCCTCTTTTGAATTTTTTGGTCGATTTTCCACCCCAGAATTTTTTTAGAGAGCAGGTGTCATTTACCGAACTGCAAGTTTGGTGAATATTTAGTGACCTTTGGCAATGGATTTAAAGCTGCTGTTGTGGGAAGTGGCCTCAAGGAGGCAGCATTTCTCCATTCCCAAATCTGGGTACGAGGGCAGCAGAGTCTTTCTGGAAGTCGTGTTCCTAGGTTGTAAATTACATTGGAATGTGCATGGAGAAACCCCCATAAGATTATGTCTCATTATTTCTTCTTGGTTTTAATTTTTTTTTTAATTGGGGTAAAGCTTAGAATATTGTTTCTCCTAGGTGTACACGATCTGGTTCATTTGTACATTATATATGTCTATTCAAGTACAGATCCTCTTCCCATGTAAAATGTTACTGAGGGTTCCGCAGACCTCCCTTGCTATATGGTCGGTCTTTTTGATATATGTATATATAATATGTGTTTGTATACATATAGTAACACTAATCTTAATTTATCCATTCCCCCCACCTTTCCTTTTAGATGAGCATAGTTTGTTTTCTAAGTCTGTGGGTGTCTTTCTCTGTGGAAATACGTTCATTTGTGTCAGTTATTAGATAACGCCTATAAGTGATATCATAGAATATAGGTCTTTTGCTTTCCGACTTACCTCATGTTTCGTGATTATCTCCAGACTCATTTGTGGTGCCTCAGAGAGCAATGGTTCATTGTCTTCCATGGCTAATATTCCATTGTGTACATGGACCACTTCTTCTTTATCCATTCACCTCTTGTTGGACATTTTGATTGCTTCACTTTCTTGGCTATTGTGAATAAGGCTGCACTGCAGCTTTTGCGGCCTGTGTCTTCTCGATTCTTGTCTTCTCAGGTGAGAGGTCCAATGGTGCGCCTGCTGGATTGAATGGTACCTCCATTTTTACTTTTAAACACAGCTCCTTTCTGTTCTCATTATTGGCTGTTACCCCTTTACGTCTCACCAGCAGGTAGAGGGTACACAGTTCCCTAAAACCCCTTCAGCATTTATTGTCTGTAGACTTTTTGCTGCTGGTCAGTCGACTGGTGTAAGTTGAAACTTTTTGTAGATTAGATTGCATGGGTCTAACACTCCCTGAGGTTGAGCTTTTATCCATTTTCCTTTTTTTTTTTAAAAGAGCGTGAGTAAAACTTAACTCTTCCTACTCTCTTCTTGAAACATTTGCCTGTTTTGAATTTTTTTGTCCATTCCCTACTTCAGCACAATTTTTTAGGGCAGGTGTCCTTTACAGCCCTGAGTCCTTGGGAATGTTAAGTGACCATTAGCTGTGAGTTTAAAGCTGCTCCTGCAGGGAAAGGTCAGAAGGTGGCAGCATTTCTCCTTTACCAAATTTGGTTACTGGGGAAACAGAGCCTTAATGGAAGTGGTGTTCTAGGTTGTAAATTAGAATGGAATGTGCCAGGAAAAAGCCCTGTAAGTTTATGTCTCATTACTTCTTGTTCATATTTGTAATTTACTTTTGATTTTTTATCCCAGCAAATTTGATTACAATGGTTTGTTTGTTCTAGGTGTGCAAGATGTGGTTCTTTCACACATATACGTGTATCTATTCTTCCTCGCGTCCTTTTTCCATGTAGGTTATGACACAATGTTGAGTAGTCTCTCTCCTGGTCTTCCGTACGTCTTTGGTGATTATATATTTCACATGGTTTGTATATCTCTGTTAACCCCAATATGGTAATGTAGCCAATCCTCATCCCTTTCTATTTGGTGAACCATAAGTTTTTTAATGAATCTGTGGTTGCCTTTCTCTGTGGAAATATCTTCATTGGTATCAATTTTTAAGTAACTCCTAAAAGTGATATGATAGGATATGTGTCTTTTGCTTTCTCACTTACTACACGTGGCGTGATTACGTCTAGACTCATCTATGGTGCTGCAAATGGCATTGTTTCACTTTTTTCACTAGCGAATATTCCATCTGTACATGGAGGAGTTCTTCTTTGTCCACCCATCTGTTGGTGGACTTTTTGGTTACTTCCATATCTTGGCTATTGTAATACTGTGCCATGCAGATTTGCCTGCCTGTGTCTTTGCAATTCTCTCTTCTTAGATTTTAGGTCGAGGAGTGGGCCTGCTGGATCATATGGTAGCTCAACGTTGACCTTTTTAAGGCACATCCGTTCTGTTCTCATTCGTGGCCCTTTCCAACTTACGTCCCACTCGAAGTTGAGGGTGTGCATTTCTCCACAACACCTTCAGCATTTATTGTTTGTAGTTTTCTTGCTGATGGTTATTCTGACAAGTGTGAGCTGATACCTTTTTGTGGTTGAATTCGCACGTGCCTCATAATCCGTTGAAATTGAGCTTTAAGGCATGTCCTTTTTATTTTGCAAGCTGTGATTACCCCTTAGTTCTTCAAAGTGTTCTCTTAAAGTATGTGTCACATTTTGAAATGTTTTGGCCATTACCTCCCTCAAGACATTTTGAGGGCAGGTTTCATTTACAGTTCTGCAGTACTTGTTCCTATGAAATGACCATTAGCACAGCCTTTAAAGCTGCTTTTGCAGGTAACTGCCAGAGGGTGGCAGCCTTTCTATGTTCCCCACCCTGGTACCTAGGGAAAAGCCCTTGCGGCCTGTGGTGTTTCTCGGTTATAAATTAGAGTGGAGTGTGCCCAGACAAACCCACACAAGCTGATGTCTCCTTACTTTTGTTGGTTTTTTAAATTTACTTTTTATTTTTTATTGGAGTAATTTTCCACTGTGTACGTGGACCACTTCTACTTTGTGCATTCCTCGGTTGATGGACATTTTCATTGCTTCCAAGTGTTGGCTATGGTAAATATTGTTGGAGTGCAGGATTGCCAGCCTGTGACTTTTTAATTCTCATTTTCTCAGGTGATAGGCCCAGCAGTGGTTGGGATTGATTGACTGGTAGCACCGTGTTACCCTTTTCAAAGCACCTTCTTTGTGTTTTCATTAGTGGCTCTTACCACGTCCCCCTTAGAATCGAGGGTACGCATTTCTCCACAATCGCTTCAGCATTTATTGTTTGCAGCATTTATGCTAACGGCCCTTCTGGCTGCTGTGAGCTGATAGGTGTTTGTAATTTGGGTTTGCATGTCTTTGAAAATTCGTAAAACTCATCATTTTTCTCTGCCGTTTTCTTTTCTGTTAAAAAAAGGAAACAATTGGGAGTACAATATAACTCTTGCAATTGTCTTCTTGGAAGGTTGCCCTCTTTTGAATTTTTTGGTCGATTTTCCACCCCAGAATTTTTTTAGAGAGCAGGTGTCATTTACCGAACTGCAAGTTTGGTGAATATTTAGTGACCTTTGGCAATGGATTTAAAGCTGCTGTTGTGGGAAGTGGCCTCAAGGAGGCAGCATTTCTCCATTCCCAAATCTGGGTACGAGGGCAGCAGAGTCTTTCTGGAAGTCGTGTTCCTAGGTTGTAAATTACATTGGAATGTGCATGGAGAAACCCCCATAAGATTATGTCTCATTATTTCTTCTTGGTTTTAATTTTTTTTTTAATTGGGGTAAAGCTTAGAATATTGTTTCTCCTAGGTGTACGCGATCTGGTTCATTTGTACATTATATATGTCTATTCAAGTACAGATCCTCTTCCCATGTAAAATGTTACTGAGGGTTCCGCAGACCTCCCTTGCTATATGGTCGGTCTTTTTGATATATGTATATATAATATGTGTTTGTATACATATAGTAACACTAATCTTAATTTATCCATTCCCCCCACCTTTCCTTTTAGATGAGCATAGTTTGTTTTCTAAGTCTGTGGGTGTCTTTCTCTGTGGAAATACGTTCATTTGTGTCAGTTATTAGATAACGCCTATAAGTGATATCATAGAATATAGGTCTTTTGCTTTCCGACTTACCTCATGTTTCGTGATTATCTCCAGACTCATTTGTGGTGCCTCAGAGAGCAATGGTTCATTGTCTTCCATGGCTAATATTCCATTGTGTACATGGACCACTTCTTCTTTATCCATTCACCTCTTGTTGGACATTTTGATTGCTTCACTTTCTTGGCTATTGTGAATAAGGCTGCACTGCAGGTTTTGCGGCCTGTGTCTTCTCGATTCTTGTCTTCTCAGGTGAGAGGTCCAATGGTGCGCCTGCTGGATTGAATGGTACCTCCATTTTTACTTTTAAACACAGCTGCTTTCTGTTCTCATTATTGGCTGTTACCCCTTTACGT
This sequence comes from Balaenoptera borealis, assembly GCF_965194805.1. Classification (NCBI taxonomy): domain Eukaryota; kingdom Metazoa; phylum Chordata; class Mammalia; order Artiodactyla; family Balaenopteridae; genus Balaenoptera; species Balaenoptera borealis. The sequence continues at coordinate 37,928 of NW_028123020.1, read as the reverse complement.
CTCACCAGCAGGTAGAGGGTACACAGTTCCCTAAAACCCCTTCAGCATTTATTGTCTGTAGACTTTTTGCTGCTGGTCAGTCGACTGGTGTAAGTTGAAACTTCTTGTAGATTAGATTGCATGGGTCTAACACTCCCTGAGGTTGAGCTTTTATCCATTTTCCTTTTTTTTTTTAAAAGAGCGTGAGTAAAACTTAACTCTTCATACTCTCTTCTTGAAACATTTGCCTGTTTTGAATTTTTTTGTCCATTCCCTACTTCAGCACAATTTTTTAGGGCAGGTGTCCTTTACAGCCCTGAGTCCTTGGGAATGTTAAGTGACCATTAGCTGTGAGTTTAAAGCTGCTCCTGCAGGGAAAGGTCAGAAGGTGGCAGCATTTCTCCTTTACCAAATTTGGTTACTGGGGAAACAGAGCCTTAATGGAAGTGGTGTTCTAGGTTGTAAATTAGAATGGAATGTGCCAGGAAAAAGCCCTGTAAGTTTATGTCTCATTACTTCTTGTTCATATTTGTAATTTACTTTTGATTTTTTATCCCAGCAAATTTGATTACAATGGTTTGTTTGTTCTAGGTGTGCAAGATGTGGTTCTTTCACACATATACGTGTATCTATTCTTCCTCGCGTCCTTTTTCCATGTAGGTTATGACACAATGTTGAGTAGTCTCTCTCCTGGTCTTCCGTACGTCTTTGGTGATTATATATTTCACATGGTTTGTATATCTCTGTTAACCCCAATATGGTAATGTAGCCAATCCTCATCCCTTTCTATTTGGTGAACCATAAGTTTTTTAATGAATCTCTGGTTGCCTTTCTCTGTGGAAATATGTTCATTGGTATCAATTTTTAAGTAACTCCTAAAAGTGATATGATAGGATATGTGTCTTTTGCTTTCTCACTTACTACACGTGGCGTGATTACGTCTAGACTCATCTATGGTGCTGCAAATGGCATTGTTTCACTTTTTTCACTAGCGAATATTCCATCTGTACATGGAGGAGTTCTTCTTTGTCCACCCATCTGTTGGTGGACTTTTTGGTTACTTCCATATCTTGGCTATTGTAATACTGTGCCATGCAGATTTGCCTTCCTGTGTCTTTGCAATTCTCTCTTCTTAGATTTTAGGTCGAGGAGTGGGCCTGCTGGATCATATGGTAGCTCAACGTTGACCTTTTTAAGGCACATCCGTTCTGTTCTCATTCGTGGCCCTTTCCAACTTACGTCCCACTCGAAGTTGAGGGTGTGCATTTCTCCACAACACCTTCAGCATTTATTGTTTGTAGTTTTCTTGCTGATGGTTATTCTGACAAGTGTGAGCTGATACCTTTTTGTGGTTGAATTCGCACGTGCCTCATAATCCGTTGAAATTGAGCTTTAAGGCATGTCCTTTTTATTTTGCAAGCTGTGATTACCCCTTAGTTCTTCAAAGTGTTCTCTTAAAGTATGTGTCACATTTTGAAATGTTTTGGCCATTACCTCCCTCAAGACATTTTGAGGGCAGGTTTCATTTACAGTTCTGCAGTACTTGTTCCTATGAAATGACCATTAGCACAGCCTTTAAAGCTGCTTTTGCAGGTAACTGCCAGAGGGTGGCAGCCTTTCTATGTTCCCCACCCTGGTACCTAGGGAAAAGCCCTTGCGGCCTGTGGTGTTTCTCGGTTATAAATTAGAGTGGAGTGTGCCCAGACAAACCCACACAAGCTGATGTCTCCTTACTTTTGTTGGTTTTTTAAATTTACTTTTTATTTTTTATTGGAGTAATTTTCCACTGTGTACGTGGACCACTTCTACTTTGTGCATTCCTCGGTTGATGGACACTTTCATTGCTTCCAAGTGTTGGCTATGGTAAATATTGTTGGAGTGCAGGATTGCCAGCCTGTGACTTTTTAATTCTCATTTTCTCAGGTGATAGGCCCAGCAGTGGTTGGGATTGATTGACTGGTTAGCACCGTGTTACCCTTTTCAAAGCACCTTCTTTGTGTTTTCATTAGTGGCTCTTACCACGTCCCCCTTAGAATCGAGGGTACGCATTTCTCCACAATCGCTTCAGCATTTATTGTTTGCAGCATTTATGCTAACGGCCCTTCTGGCTGCTGTGAGCTGATAGGTGTTTGTAATTTGGGTTTGCATGTCTTTGAAAATTCGTAAAACTCATCATTTTTCTCTGCCGTTTTCTTTTCTGTTAAAAAAAGGAAACAATTGGGAGTACAATATAACTCTTGCAATTGTCTTCTTGGAAGGTTTCCCTCTTTTGAATTTTTTGGTCGATTTTCCACCCCAGAATTTTTTTAGAGAGCAGGTGTCATTTACCGAACTGCAAGTTTGGTGACTATTTAGTGACCTTTGGCAATGGATTTAAAGCTGCTGTTGTGGGAAGTGGCCTCAAGGAGGCAGCATTTCTCCATTCCCAAATCTGGGTACGAGGGCAGCAGAGTCTTTCTGGAAGTCGTGTTCCTAGGTTGTAAATTACATTGGAATGTGCATGGAGAAACCCCCATAAGATTATGTCTCATTATTTCTTCTTGGTTTTAATTTTTTTTTTAATTGGGGTAAAGCTTAGAATATTGTTTCTCCTAGGTGTACACGATCTGGTTCATTTGTACATTATATATGTCTATTCAAGTACAGATCCTCTTCCCATGTAAAATGTTACTGAGGGTTCCGCAGACCTCCCTTGCTATATGGTCGGTCTTTTTGATATATGTATATATAATATGTGTTTGTATACATATAGTAACACTAATCTTAATTTATCCATTCCCCCCACCTTTCCTTTTAGATGAGCATAGTTTGTTTTCTAAGTCTGTGGGTGTCTTTCTCTGTGGAAATACGTTCATTTGTGTCAGTTATTAGATAACGCCTATAAGTGATATCATAGAATATAGGTCTTTTGCTTTCCGACTTACCTCATGTTTCGTGATTATCTCCAGACTCATTTGTGGTGCCTCAGAGAGCAATGGTTCATTGTCTTCCATGGCTAATATTCCATTGTGTACATGGACCACTTCTTCTTTATCCATTCACCTCTTGTTGGACATTTTGATTGCTTCACTTTCTTGGCTATTGTGAATAAGGCTGCACTGCAGCTTTTGCGGCCTGTGTCTTCTCGATTCTTGTCTTCTCAGGTGAGAGGTCCAATGGTGCGCCTGCTGGATTGAATGGTACCTCCATTTTTACTTTTAAACACAGCTGCTTTCTGTTCTCATTATTGGCTGTTACCCCTTTACGTCTCACCAGCAGGTAGAGGGTACACAGTTCCCTAAAACCCCTTCAGCATTTATTGTCTGTAGACTTTTTGCTGCTGGTCAGTCGACTGGTGTAAGTTGAAACTTTTTGTAGATTAGATTGCATGGGTCTAACACTCCCTGAGGTTGAGCTTTTATCCATTTTCCTTTTTTTTTTTAAAAGAGCGTGAGTAAAACTTAACTCTTCCTACTCTCTTCTTGAAACATTTGCCTGTTTTGAATTTTTTTGTCCATTCCCTACTTCAGCACAATTTTTTAGGGCAGGTGTCCTTTACAGCCCTGAGTCCTTGGGAATGTTAAGTGACCATTAGCTGTGAGTTTAAAGCTGCTCCTGCAGGGAAAGGTCAGAAGGTGGCAGCATTTCTCCTTTACCAAATTTGGTTACTGGGGAAACAGAGCCTTAATGGAAGTGGTGTTCTAGGTTGTAAATTAGAATGGAATGTGCCAGGAAAAAGCCCTGTAAGTTTATGTCTCATTACTTCTTGTTCATATTTGTAATTTACTTTTGATTTTTTATCCCAGCAAATTTGATTACAATGGTTTGTTTGTTCTAGGTGTGCAAGATGTGGTTCTTTCACACATATACGTGTATCTATTCTTCCTCGCGTCCTTTTTCCATGTAGGTTATGACACAATGTTGAGTAGTCTCTCTCCTGGTCTTCCGTACGTCTTTGGTGATTATATATTTCACATGGTTTGTATATCTCTGTTAACCCCAATATGGTAATGTAGCCAATCCTCATCCCTTTCTATTTGGTGAACCATAAGTTTTTTAATGAATCTCTGGTTGCCTTTCTCTGTGGAAATATGTTCATTGGTATCAATTTTTAAGTAACTCCTAAAAGTGATATGATAGGATATGTGTCTTTTGCTTTCTCACTTACTACACGTGGCGTGATTACGTCTAGACTCATCTATGGTGCTGCAAATGGCATTGTTTCACTTTTTTCACTAGCGAATATTCCATCTGTACATGGAGGAGTTCTTCTTTGTCCACCCATCTGTTGGTGGACTTTTTGGTTACTTCCATATCTTGGCTATTGTAATACTGTGCCATGCAGATTTGCCTGCCTGTGTCTTTGCAATTCTCTCTTCTTAGATTTTAGGTCGAGGAGTGGGCCTGCTGGATCATATGGTAGCTCAACGTTGACCTTTTTAAGGCACATCCGTTCTGTTCTCATTCGTGGCCCTTTCCAACTTACGTCCCACTCGAAGTTGAGGGTGTGCATTTCTCCACAACACCTTCAGCATTTATTGTTTGTAGTTTTCTTGCTGATGGTTATTCTGACAAGTGTGAGCTGATACCTTTTTGTGGTTGAATTCGCACGTGCCTCATAATCCGTTGAAATTGAGCTTTAAGGCATGTCCTTTTTATTTTGCAAGCTGTGATTACCCCTTAGTTCTTCAAAGTGTTCTCTTAAAGTATGTGTCACATTTTGAAATGTTTTGGCCATTACCTCCCTCAAGACATTTTGAGGGCAGGTTTCATTTACAGTTCTGCAGTACTTGTTCCTATGAAATGACCATTAGCACAGCCTTTAAAGCTGCTTTTGCAGGTAACTGCCAGAGGGTGGCAGCCTTTCTATGTTCCCCACCCTGGTACCTAGGGAAAAGCCCTTGCGGCCTGTGGTGTTTCTCGGTTATAAATTAGAGTGGAGTGTGCCCAGACAAACCCACACAAGCTGATGTCTCCTTACTTTTGTTGGTTTTTTAAATTTACTTTTTATTTTTTATTGGAGTAATTTTCCACTGTGTACGTGGACCACTTCTACTTTGTGCATTCCTCGGTTGATGGACACTTTCATTGCTTCCAAGTGTTGGCTATGGTAAATATTGTTGGAGTGCAGGATTGCCAGCCTGTGACTTTTTAATTCTCATTTTCTCAGGTGATAGGCCCAGCAGTGGTTGGGATTGATTGACTGGTTAGCACCGTGTTACCCTTTTCAAAGCACCTTCTTTGTGTTTTCATTAGTGGCTCTTACCACGTCCCCCTTAGAATCGAGGGTACGCATTTCTCCACAATCGCTTCAGCATTTATTGTTTGCAGCATTTATGCTAACGGCCCTTCTGGCTGCTGTGAGCTGATAGGTGTTTGTAATTTGGGTTTGCATGTCTTTGAAAATTCGTAAAACTCATCATTTTTCTCTGCCGTTTTCTTTTCTGTTAAAAAAAGGAAACAATTGGGAGTACAATATAACTCTTGAAATTGTCTTCTTGGAAGGTTTCCCTCTTTTGAATTTTTTGGTCGATTTTCCACCCCAGAATTTTTTTAGAGAGCAGGTGTCATTTACCGAACTGCAAGTTTGGTGAATATTTAGTGACCTTTGGCAATGGATTTAAAGCTGCTGTTGTGGGAAGTGGCCTCAAGGAGGCAGCATTTCTCCATTCCCAAATCTGGGTACGAGGGCAGCAGAGTCTTTCTGGAAGTCGTGTTCCTAGGTTGTAAATTACATTGGAATGTGCATGGAGAAACCCCCATAAGATTATGTCTCATTATTTCTTCTTGGTTTTAAAAATTTTTTTTAATTGGGGTAAAGCTTAGAATATTGTTTCTCCTAGGTGTACGCGATCTGGTTCATTTGTACATTATATATGTCTATTCAAGTACAGATCCTCTTCCCATGTAAAATGTTACTGAGGGTTCCGCAGACCTCCCTTGCTATATGGTCGGTCTTTTTGATATATGTATATAATATGTGTTTGTATACATATAGTAACACTAATCTTAATTTATCCATTCCCCCCACCTTTCCTTTTAGATGAGCATAGTTTGTTTTCTAAGTCTGTGGGTGTCTTTCTCTGTGGAAATACGTTCATTTGTGTCAGTTATTAGATAACGCCTATAAGTGATATCATAGAATATAGGTCTTTTGCTTTCCGACTTACCTCATGTTTCGTGATTATCTCCAGACTCATTTGTGGTGCCTCAGAGAGCAATGGTTCATTGTCTTCCATGGCTAATATTCCATTGTGTACATGGACCACTTCTTCTTTATCCATTCACCTCTTGTTGGACATTTTGATTGCTTCACTTTCTTGGCTATTGTGAATAAGGCTGCACTGCAGCTTTTGCGGCCTGTGTCTTCTCGATTCTTGTCTTCTCAGGTGAGAGGTCCAATGGTGCGCCTGCTGGATTGAATGGTACCTCCATTTTTACTTTTAAACACAGCTGCTTTCTGTTCTCATTATTGGCTGTTACCCCTTTACGTCTCACCAGCAGGTAGAGGGTACACAGTTCCCTAAAACCCCTTCAGCATTTATTGTCTGTAGACTTTTTGCTGCTGGTCAGTCGACTGGTGTAAGTTGAAACTTCTTGTAGATTAGATTGCATGGGTCTAACACTCCCTGAGGTTGAGCTTTTATCCATTTTCCTTTTTTTTTTAAAAGAGCGTGAGTAAAACTTAACTCTTCATACTCTCTTCTTGAAACATTTGCCTGTTTTGAATTTTTTTGTCCATTCCCTACTTCAGCACAATTTTTTAGGGCAGGTGTCCTTTACAGCCCTGAGTCCTTGGGAATGTTAAGTGACCATTAGCTGTGAGTTTAAAGCTGCTCCTGCAGGGAAAGGTCAGAAGGTGGCAGCATTTCTCCTTTACCAAATTTGGTTACTGGGGAAACAGAGCCTTAATGGAAGTGGTGTTCTAGGTTGTAAATTAGAATGGAATGTGCCAGGAAAAAGCCCTGTAAGTTTATGTCTCATTACTTCTTGTTCATATTTGTAATTTACTTTTGATTTTTTATCCCAGCAAATTTGATTACAATGGTTTGTTTGTTCTAGGTGTGCAAGATGTGGTTCTTTCACACATATACGTGTATCTATTCTTCCTCGCGTCCTTTTTCCATGTAGGTTATGACACAATGTTGAGTAGTCTCTCTCCTGGTCTTCCGTACGTCTTTGGTGATTATATATTTCACATGGTTTGTATATCTCTGTTAACCCCAATATGGTAATGTAGCCAATCCTCATCCCTTTCTATTTGGTGAACCATAAGTTTTTTAATGAATCTGTGGTTGCATTTCTCTGTGGAAATATGTTCATTGGTATCAATTTTTAAGTAACTCCTAAAAGTGATATGATAGGATATGTGTCTTTTGCTTTCTCACTTACTACACGTGGCGTGATTACGTCTAGACTCATCTATGGTGCTGCAAATGGCATTGTTTCACTTTTTTCACTAGCGAATATTCCATCTGTACATGGAGGAGTTCTTCTTTGTCCACCCATCTGTTGGTGGACTTTTTGGTTACTTCCATATCTTGGCTATTGTAATACTGTGCCATGCAGATTTGCCTGCCTGTGTCTTTGCAATTCTCTCTTCTTAGATTTTAGGTCGAGGAGTGGGCCTGCTGGATCATATGGTAGCTCAACGTTGACCTTTTTAAGGCACATCCGTTCTGTTCTCATTCGTGGCCCTTTCCAACTTACGTCCCACTCGAAGTTGAGGGTGTGCATTTCTCCACAACACCTTCAGCATTTATTGTTTGTAGTTTTCTTGCTGATGGTTATTCTGACAAGTGTGAGCTGATACCTTTTTGTGGTTGAATTCGCACGTGCCTCATAATCCGTTGAAATTGAGCTTTAAGGCATGTCCTTTTTATTTTGCAAGCTGTGATTACCCCTTAGTTCTTCAAAGTGTTCTCTTAAAGTATGTGTCACATTTTGAAATGTTTTGGCCATTACCTCCCTCAAGACATTTTGAGGGCAGGTTTCATTTACAGTTCTGCAGTACTTGTTCCTATGAAATGACCATTAGCACAGCCTTTAAAGCTGCTTTTGCAGGTAACTGCCAGAGGGTGGCAGCCTTTCTATGTTCCCCACCCTGGTACCTAGGGAAAAGCCCTTGCGGCCTGTGGTGTTTCTCGGTTATAAATTAGAGTGGAGTGTGCCCAGACAAACCCACACAAGCTGATGTCTCCTTACTTTTGTTGGTTTTTTAAATTTACTTTTTATTTTTTATTGGAGTAATTTTCCACTGTGTACGTGGACCACTTCTACTTTGTGCATTCCTCGGTTGATGGACATTTTCATTGCTTCCAAGTGTTGGCTATGGTAAATATTGTTGGAGTGCAGGATTGCCAGCCTGTGACTTTTTAATTCTCATTTTCTCAGGTGATAGGCCCAGCAGTGGTTGGGATTGATTGACTGGTTAGCACCGTGTTACCCTTTTCAAAGCACCTTCTTTGTGTTTTCATTAGTGGCTCTTACCACGTCCCCCTTAGAATCGAGGGTACGCATTTCTCCACAATCGCTTCAGCATTTATTGTTTGCAGCATTTATGCTAACGGCCCTTCTGGCTGCTGTGAGCTGATAGGTGTTTGTAATTTGGGTTTGCATGTCTTTGAAAATTCGTAAAACTCATCATTTTTCTCTGCCGTTTTCTTTTCTGTTAAAAAAAGGAAACAATTGGGAGTACAATATAACTCTTGAAATTGTCTTCTTGGAAGGTTTCCCTCTTTTGAATTTTTTGGTCGATTTTCCACCCCAGAATTTTTTTAGAGAGCAGGTGTCATTTACCGAACTGCAAGTTTGGTGAATATTTAGTGACCTTTGGCAATGGATTTAAAGCTGCTGTTGTGGGAAGTGGCCTCAAGGAGGCAGCATTTCTCCATTCCCAAATCTGGGTACGAGGGCAGCAGAGTCTTTCTGGAAGTCGTGTTCCTAGGTTGTAAATTACATTGGAATGTGCATGGAGAAACCCCCATAAGATTATGTCTCATTATTTCTTCTTGGTTTTAATTTTTTTTTTAATTGGGGTAAAGCTTAGAATATTGTTTCTCCTAGGTGTACACGATCTGGTTCATTTGTACATTATATATGTCTATTCAAGTACAGATCCTCTTCCCATGTAAAATGTTACTGAGGGTTCCGCAGACCTCCCTTGCTATATGGTCGGTCTTTTTGATATATGTATATATAATATGTGTTTGTATACATATAGTAACACTAATCTTAATTTATCCATTCCCCCCACCTTTCCTTTTAGATGAGCATAGTTTGTTTTCTAAGTCTGTGGGTGTCTTTCTCTGTGGAAATACGTTCATTTGTGTCAGTTATTAGATAACGCCTATAAGTGATATCATAGAATATAGGTCTTTTGCTTTCCGACTTACCTCATGTTTCGTGATTATCTCCAGACTCATTTGTGGTGCCTCAGAGAGCAATGGTTCATTGTCTTCCATGGCTAATATTCCATTGTGTACATGGACCACTTCTTCTTTATCCATTCACCTCTTGTTGGACATTTTGATTGCTTCACTTTCTTGGCTATTGTGAATAAGGCTGCACTGCAGCTTTTGCGGCCTGTGTCTTCTCGATTCTTGTCTTCTCAGGTGAGAGGTCCAATGGTGCGCCTGCTGGATTGAATGGTACCTCCATTTTTACTTTTAAACACAGCTGCTTTCTGTTCTCATTATTGGCTGTTACCCCTTTACGTCTCACCAGCAGGTAGAGGGTACACAGTTCCCTAAAACCCCTTCAGCATTTATTGTCTGTAGACTTTTTGCTGCTGGTCAGTCGACTGGTGTAAGTTGAAACTTTTTGTAGATTAGATTGCATGGGTCTAACACTCCCTGAGGTTGAGCTTTTATCCATTTTCCTTTTTTTTTTTAAAAGAGCGTGAGTAAAACTTAACTCTTCCTACTCTCTTCTTGAAACATTTGCCTGTTTTGAATTTTTTTGTCCATTCCCTACTTCAGCACAATTTTTTAGGGCAGGTGTCCTTTACAGCCCTGAGTCCTTGGGAATGTTAAGTGACCATTAGCTGTGAGTTTAAAGCTGCTCCTGCAGGGAAAGGTCAGAAGGTGGCAGCATTTCTCCTTTACCAAATTTGGTTACTGGGGAAACAGAGCCTTAATGGAAGTGGTGTTCTAGGTTGTAAATTAGAATGGAATGTGCCAGGAAAAAGCCCTGTAAGTTTATGTCTCATTACTTCTTGTTCATATTTGTAATTTACTTTTGATTTTTTATCCCAGCAAATTTGATTACAATGGTTTGTTTGTTCTAGGTGTGCAAGATGTGGTTCTTTCACACATATACGTGTATCTATTCTTCCTCGCGTCCTTTTTCCATGTAGGTTATGACACAATGTTGAGTAGTCTCTCTCCTGGTCTTCCGTACGTCTTTGGTGATTATATATTTCACATGGTTTGTATATCTCTGTTAACCCCAATATGGTAATGTAGCCAATCCTCATCCCTTTCTATTTGGTGAACCATAAGTTTTTTAATGAATCTCTGGTTGCCTTTCTCTGTGGAAATATGTTCATTGGTATCAATTTTTAAGTAACTCCTAAAAGTGATATGATAGGATATGTGTCTTTTGCTTTCTCACTTACTACACGTGGCGTGATTACGTCTAGACTCATCTATGGTGCTGCAAATGGCATTGTTTCACTTTTTTCACTAGCGAATATTCCATCTGTACATGGAGGAGTTCTTCTTTGTCCACCCATCTGTTGGTGGACTTTTTGGTTACTTCCATATCTTGGCTATTGTAATACTGTGCCATGCAGATTTGCCTGCCTGTGTCTTTGCAATTCTCTCTTCTTAGATTTTAGGTCGAGGAGTGGGCCTGCTGGATCATATGGTAGCTCAACGTTGACCTTTTTAAGGCACATCCGTTCTGTTCTCATTCGTGGCCCTTTCCAACTTACGTCCCACTCGAAGTTGAGGGTGTGCATTTCTCCACAACACCTTCAGCATTTATTGTTTGTAGTTTTCTTGCTGATGGTTATTCTGACAAGTGTGAGCTGATACCTTTTTGTGGTTGAATTCGCACGTGCCTCATAATCCGTTGAAATTGAGCTTTAAGGCATGTCCTTTTTATTTTGCAAGCTGTGATTACCCCTTAGTTCTTCAAAGTGTTCTCTTAAAGTATGTGTCACATTTTGAAATGTTTTGGCCATTACCTCCCTCAAGACATTTTGAGGGCAGGTTTCATTTACAGTTCTGCAGTACTTGTTCCTATGAAATGACCATTAGCACAGCCTTTAAAGCTGCTTTTGCAGGTAACTGCCAGAGGGTGGCAGCCTTTCTATGTTCCCCACCCTGGTACCTAGGGAAAAGCCCTTGCGGCCTGTGGTGTTTCTCGGTTATAAATTAGAGTGGAGTGTGCCCAGACAAACCCACACAAGCTGATGTCTCCTTACTTTTGTTGGTTTTTTAAATTTACTTTTTATTTTTTATTGGAGTAATTTTCCACTGTGTACGTGGACCACTTCTACTTTGTGCATTCCTCGGTTGATGGACACTTTCATTGCTTCCAAGTGTTGGCTATGGTAAATATTGTTGGAGTGCAGGATTGCCAGCCTGTGACTTTTTAATTCTCATTTTCTCAGGTGATAGGCCCAGCAGTGGTTGGGATTGATTGACTGGTTAGCACCGTGTTACCCTTTTCAAAGCACCTTCTTTGTGTTTTCATTAGTGGCTCTTACCACGTCCCCCTTAGAATCGAGGGTACGCATTTCTCCACAATCGCTTCAGCATTTATTGTTTGCAGCATTTATGCTAACGGCCCTTCTGGCTGCTGTGAGCTGATAGGTGTTTGTAATTTGGGTTTGCATGTCTTTGAAAATTCGTAAAACTCATCATTTTTCTCTGCCGTTTTCTTTTCTGTTAAAAAAAGGAAACAATTGGGAGTACAATATAACTCTTGAAATTGTCTTCTTGGAAGGTTTCCCTCTTTTGAATTTTTTGGTCGATTTTCCACCCCAGAATTTTTTTAGAGAGCAGGTGTCATTTACCGAACTGCAAGTTTGGTGAATATTTAGTGACCTTTGGCAATGGATTTAAAGCTGCTGTTGTGGGAAGTGGCCTCAAGGAGGCAGCATTTCTCCATTCCCAAATCTGGGTACGAGGGCAGCAGAGTCTTTCTGGAAGTCGTGTTCCTAGGTTGTAAATTACATTGGAATGTGCATGGAGAAACCCCCATAAGATTATGTCTCATTATTTCTTCTTGGTTTTAAAAATTTTTTTTAATTGGGGTAAAGCTTAGAATATTGTTTCTCCTAGGTGTACGCGATCTGGTTCATTTGTACATTATATATGTCTATTCAAGTACAGATCCTCTTCCCATGTAAAATGTTACTGAGGGTTCCGCAGACCTCCCTTGCTATATGGTCGGTCTTTTTGATATATGTATATAATATGTGTTTGTATACATATAGTAACACTAATCTTAATTTATCCATTCCCCCCACCTTTCCTTTTAGATGAGCATAGTTTGTTTTCTAAGTCTGTGGGTGTCTTTCTCTGTGGAAATACGTTCATTTGTGTCAGTTATTAGATAACGCCTATAAGTGATATCATAGAATATAGGTCTTTTGCTTTCCGACTTACCTCATGTTTCGTGATTATCTCCAGACTCATTTGTGGTGCCTCAGAGAGCAATGGTTCATTGTCTTCCATGGCTAATATTCCATTGTGTACATGGACCACTTCTTCTTTATCCATTCACCTCTTGTTGGACATTTTGATTGCTTCACTTTCTTGGCTATTGTGAATAAGGCTGCACTGCAGCTTTTGCGGCCTGTGTCTTCTCGATTCTTGTCTTCTCAGGTGAGAGGTCCAATGGTGCGCCTGCTGGATTGAATGGTACCTCCATTTTTACTTTTAAACACAGCTCCTTTCTGTTCTCATTATTGGCTGTTACCCCTTTACGTCTCACCAGCAGGTAGAGGGTACACAGTTCCCTAAAACCCCTTCAGCATTTATTGTCTGTAGACTTTTTGCTGCTGGTCAGTCGACTGGTGTAAGTTGAAACTTCTTGTAGATTAGATTGCATGGGTCTAACACTCCCTGAGGTTGAGCTTTTATCCATTTTCCTTTTTTTTTTAAAAGAGCGTGAGTAAAACTTAACTCTTCATACTCTCTTCTTGAAACATTTGCCTGTTTTGAATTTTTTTGTCCATTCCCTACTTCAGCACAATTTTTTAGGGCAGGTGTCCTTTACAGCCCTGAGTCCTTGGGAATGTTAAGTGACCATTAGCTGTGAGTTTAAAGCTGCTCCTGCAGGGAAAGGTCAGAAGGTGGCAGCATTTCTCCTTTACCAAATTTGGTTACTGGGGAAACAGAGCCTTAATGGAAGTGGTGTTCTAGGTTGTAAATTAGAATGGAATGTGCCAGGAAAAAGCCCTGTAAGTTTATGTCTCATTACTTCTTGTTCATATTTGTAATTTACTTTTGATTTTTTATCCCAGCAAATTTGATTACAATGGTTTGTTTGTTCTAGGTGTGCAAGATGTGGTTCTTTCACACATATACGTGTATCTATTCTTCCTCGCGTCCTTTTTCCATGTAGGTTATGACACAATGTTGAGTAGTCTCTCTCCTGGTCTTCCGTACGTCTTTGGTGATTATATATTTCACATGGTTTGTATATCTCTGTTAACCCCAATATGGTAATGTAGCCAATCCTCATCCCTTTCTATTTGGTGAACCATAAGTTTTTTAATGAATCTGTGGTTGCATTTCTCTGTGGAAATATCTTCATTGGTATCAATTTTTAAGTAACTCCTAAAAGTGATATGATAGGATATGTGTCTTTTGCTTTCTCACTTACTACACGTGGCGTGATTACGTCTAGACTCATCTATGGTGCTGCAAATGGCATTGTTTCACTTTTTTCACTAGCGAATATTCCATCTGTACATGGAGGAGTTCTTCTTTGTCCACCCATCTGTTGGTGGACTTTTTGGTTACTTCCATATCTTGGCTATTGTAATACTGTGCCATGCAGATTTGCCTGCCTGTGTCTTTGCAATTCTCTCTTCTTAGATTTTAGGTCGAGGAGTGGGCCTGCTGGATCATATGGTAGCTCAACGTTGACCTTTTTAAGGCACATCCGTTCTGTTCTCATTCGTGGCCCTTTCCAACTTACGTCCCACTCGAAGTTGAGGGTGTGCATTTCTCCACAACACCTTCAGCATTTATTGTTTGTAGTTTTCTTGCTGATGGTTATTCTGACAAGTGTGAGCTGATACCTTTTTGTGGTTGAATTCGCACGTGCCTCATAATCCGTTGAAATTGAGCTTTAAGGCATGTCCTTTTTATTTTGCAAGCTGTGATTACCCCTTAGTTCTTCAAAGTGTTCTCTTAAAGTATGTGTCACATTTTGAAATGTTTTGGCCATTACCTCCCTCAAGACATTTTGAGGGCAGGTTTCATTTACAGTTCTGCAGTACTTGTTCCTATGAAATGACCATTAGCACAGCCTTTAAAGCTGCTTTTGCAGGTAACTGCCAGAGGGTGGCAGCCTTTCTATGTTCCCCACCCTGGTACCTAGGGAAAAGCCCTTGCGGCCTGTGGTGTTTCTCGGTTATAAATTAGAGTGGAGTGTGCCCAGACAAACCCACACAAGCTGATGTCTCCTTACTTTTGTTGGTTTTTTAAATTTACTTTTTATTTTTTATTGGAGTAATTTTCCACTGTGTACGTGGACCACTTCTACTTTGTGCATTCCTCGGTTGATGGACATTTTCATTGCTTCCAAGTGTTGGCTATGGTAAATATTGTTGGAGTGCAGGATTGCCAGCCTGTGACTTTTTAATTCTCATTTTCTCAGGTGATAGGCCCAGCAGTGGTTGGGATTGATTGACTGGTTAGCACCGTGTTACCCTTTTCAAAGCACCTTCTTTGTGTTTTCATTAGTGGCTCTTACCACGTCCCCCTTAGAATCGAGGGTACGCATTTCTCCACAATCGCTTCAGCATTTATTGTTTGCAGCATTTATGCTAACGGCCCTTCTGGCTGCTGTGAGCTGATAGGTGTTTGTAATTTGGGTTTGCATGTCTTTGAAAATTCGTAAAACTCATCATTTTTCTCTGCCGTTTTCTTTTCTGTTAAAAAAAGGAAACAATTGGGAGTACAATATAACTCTTGCAATTGTCTTCTTGGAAGGTTTCCCTCTTTTGAATTTTTTGGTCGATTTTCCACCCCAGAATTTTTTTAGAGAGCAGGTGTCATTTACCGAACTGCAAGTTTGGTGACTATTTAGTGACCTTTGGCAATGGATTTAAAGCTGCTGTTGTGGGAAGTGGCCTCAAGGAGGCAGCATTTCTCCATTCCCAAATCTGGGTACGAGGGCAGCAGAGTCTTTCTGGAAGTCGTGTTCCTAGGTTGTAAATTACATTGGAATGTGCATGGAGAAACCCCCATAAGATTATGTCTCATTATTTCTTCTTGGTTTTAATTTTTTTTTTAATTGGGGTAAAGCTTAGAATATTGTTTCTCCTAGGTGTACACGATCTGGTTCATTTGTACATTATATATGTCTATTCAAGTACAGATCCTCTTCCCATGTAAAATGTTACTGAGGGTTCCGCAGACCTCCCTTGCTATATGGTCGGTCTTTTTGATATATGTATATATAATATGTGTTTGTATACATATAGTAACACTAATCTTAATTTATCCATTCCCCCCACCTTTCCTTTTAGATGAGCATAGTTTGTTTTCTAAGTCTGTGGGTGTCTTTCTCTGTGGAAATACGTTCATTTGTGTCAGTTATTAGATAACGCCTATAAGTGATATCATAGAATATAGGTCTTTTGCTTTCCGACTTACCTCATGTTTCGTGATTATCTCCAGACTCATTTGTGGTGCCTCAGAGAGCAATGGTTCATTGTCTTCCATGGCTAATATTCCATTGTGTACATGGACCACTTCTTCTTTATCCATTCACCTCTTGTTGGACATTTTGATTGCTTCACTTTCTTGGCTATTGTGAATAAGGCTGCACTGCAGCTTTTGCGGCCTGTGTCTTCTCGATTCTTGTCTTCTCAGGTGAGAGGTCCAATGGTGCGCCTGCTGGATTGAATGGTACCTCCATTTTTACTTTTAAACACAGCTGCTTTCTGTTCTCATTATTGGCTGTTACCCCTTTACGTCTCACCAGCAGGTAGAGGGTACACAGTTCCCTAAAACCCCTTCAGCATTTATTGTCTGTAGACTTTTTGCTGCTGGTCAGTCGACTGGTGTAAGTTGAAACTTCTTGTAGATTAGATTGCATGGGTCTAACACTCCCTGAGGTTGAGCTTTTATCCATTTTCCTTTTTTTTTTTAAAAGAGCGTGAGTAAAACTTAACTCTTCATACTCTCTTCTTGAAACATTTGCCTGTTTTGAATTTTTTTGTCCATTCCCTACTTCAGCACAATTTTTTAGGGCAGGTGTCCTTTACAGCCCTGAGTCCTTGGGAATGTTAAGTGACCATTAGCTGTGAGTTTAAAGCTGCTCCTGCAGGGAAAGGTCAGAAGGTGGCAGCATTTCTCCTTTACCAAATTTGGTTACTGGGGAAACAGAGCCTTAATGGAAGTGGTGTTCTAGGTTGTAAATTAGAATGGAATGTGCCAGGAAAAAGCCCTGTAAGTTTATGTCTCATTACTTCTTGTTCATATTTGTAATTTACTTTTGATTTTTTATCCCAGCAAATTTGATTACAATGGTTTGTTTGTTCTAGGTGTGCAAGATGTGGTTCTTTCACACATATACGTGTATCTATTCTTCCTCGCGTCCTTTTTCCATGTAGGTTATGACACAATGTTGAGTAGTCTCTCTCCTGGTCTTCCGTACGTCTTTGGTGATTATATATTTCACATGGTTTGTATATCTCTGTTAACCCCAATATGGTAATGTAGCCAATCCTCATCCCTTTCTATTTGGTGAACCATAAGTTTTTTAATGAATCTCTGGTTGCCTTTCTCTGTGGAAATATGTTCATTGGTATCAATTTTTAAGTAACTCCTAAAAGTGATATGATAGGATATGTGTCTTTTGCTTTCTCACTTACTACACGTGGCGTGATTACGTCTAGACTCATCTATGGTGCTGCAAATGGCATTGTTTCACTTTTTTCACTAGCGAATATTCCATCTGTACATGGAGGAGTTCTTCTTTGTCCACCCATCTGTTGGTGGACTTTTTGGTTACTTCCATATCTTGGCTATTGTAATACTGTGCCATGCAGATTTGCCTTCCTGTGTCTTTGCAATTCTCTCTTCTTAGATTTTAGGTCGAGGAGTGGGCCTGCTGGATCATATGGTAGCTCAACGTTGACCTTTTTAAGGCACATCCGTTCTGTTCTCATTCGTGGCCCTTTCCAACTTACGTCCCACTCGAAGTTGAGGGTGTGCATTTCTCCACAACACCTTCAGCATTTATTGTTTGTAGTTTTCTTGCTGATGGTTATTCTGACAAGTGTGAGCTGATACCTTTTTGTGGTTGAATTCGCACGTGCCTCATAATCCGTTGAAATTGAGCTTTAAGGCATGTCCTTTTTATTTTGCAAGCTGTGATTACCCCTTAGTTCTTCAAAGTGTTCTCTTAAAGTATGTGTCACATTTTGAAATGTTTTGGCCATTACCTCCCTCAAGACATTTTGAGGGCAGGTTTCATTTACAGTTCTGCAGTACTTGTTCCTATGAAATGACCATTAGCACAGCCTTTAAAGCTGCTTTTGCAGGTAACTGCCAGAGGGTGGCAGCCTTTCTATGTTCCCCACCCTGGTACCTAGGGAAAAGCCCTTGCGGCCTGTGGTGTTTCTCGGTTATAAATTAGAGTGGAGTGTGCCCAGACAAACCCACACAAGCTGATGTCTCCTTACTTTTGTTGGTTTTTTAAATTTACTTTTTATTTTTTATTGGAGTAATTTTCCACTGTGTACGTGGACCACTTCTACTTTGTGCATTCCTCGGTTGATGGACATTTTCATTGCTTCCAAGTGTTGGCTATGGTAAATATTGTTGGAGTGCAGGATTGCCAGCCTGTGACTTTTTAATTCTCATTTTCTCAGGTGATAGGCCCAGCAGTGGTTGGGATTGATTGACTGGTAGCACCGTGTTACCCTTTTCAAAGCACCTTCTTTGTGTTTTCATTAGTGGCTCTTACCACGTCCCCCTTAGAATCGAGGGTACGCATTTCTCCACAATCGCTTCAGCATTTATTGTTTGCAGCATTTATGCTAACGGCCCTTCTGGCTGCTGTGAGCTGATAGGTGTTTGTAATTTGGGTTTGCATGTCTTTGAAAATTCGTAAAACTCATCATTTTTCTCTGCCGTTTTCTTTTCTGTTGAAAAAAGGAAACAATTGGGAGTACAATATAACTCTTGCAATTGTCTTCTTGGAAGGTTTCCCTCTTTTGAATTTTTTGGTCGATTTTCCACCCCAGAATTTTTTTAGAGAGCAGGTGTCATTTACCGAACTGCAAGTTTGGTGAATATTTAGTGACCTTTGGCAATGGATTTAAAGCTGCTGTTGTGGGAAGTGGCCTCAAGGAGGCAGCATTTCTCCATTCCCAAATCTGGGTACGAGGGCAGCAGAGTCTTTCTGGAAGTCGTGTTCCTAGGTTGTAAATTACATTGGAATGTGCATGGAGAAACCCCCATAAGATTATGTCTCATTATTTCTTCTTGGTTTTAAATTTTTTTTTAATTGGGGTAAAGCTTAGAATATTGTTTCTCCTAGGTGTACGCGATCTGGTTCATTTGTACATTATATATGTCTATTCAAGTACAGATCCTCTTCCCATGTAAAATGTTACTGAGTGTTCCGCAGACCTCCCTTGCTATATGGTCGGTCTTTTTGATATATGTATATAATATGTGTTTGTATACATATAGTAACACTAATCTTAATTTATCCATTCCCCCCACCTTTCCTTTTAGATGAGCATAGTTTGTTTTCTAAGTCTGTGGGTGTCTTTCTCTGTGGAAATACGTTCATTTGTGTCAGTTATTAGATAACGCCTATAAGTGATATCATAGAATATAGGTCTTTTGCTTTCCGACTTACCTCATGTTTCGTGATTATCTCCAGACTCATTTGTGGTGCCTCAGAGAGCAATGGTTCATTGTCTTCCATGGCTAATATTCCATTGTGTACATGGACCACTTCTTCTTTATCCATTCACCTCTTGTTGGACATTTTGATTGCTTCACTTTCTTGGCTATTGTGAATAAGGCTGCACTGCAGCTTTTGCGGCCTGTGTCTTCTCGATTCTTGTCTTCTCAGGTGAGAGGTCCAATGGTGCGCCTGCTGGATTGAATGGTACCTCCATTTTTACTTTTAAACACAGCTGCTTTCTGTTCTCATTATTGGCTGTTACCCCTTTACGTCTCACCAGCAGGTAGAGGGTACACAGTTCCCTAAAACCCCTTCAGCATTTATTGTCTGTAGACTTTTTGCTGCTGGTCAGTCGACTGGTGTAAGTTGAAACTTCTTGTAGATTAGATTGCATGGGTCTAACACTCCCTGAGGTTGAGCTTTTATCCATTTTCCTTTTTTTTTTAAAAGAGCGTGAGTAAAACTTAACTCTTCATACTCTCTTCTTGAAACATTTGCCTGTTTTGAATTTTTTTGTCCATTCCCTACTTCAGCACAATTTTTTAGGGCAGGTGTCCTTTACAGCCCTGAGTCCTTGGGAATGTTAAGTGACCATTAGCTGTGAGTTTAAAGCTGCTCCTGCAGGGAAAGGTCAGAAGGTGGCAGCATTTCTCCTTTACCAAATTTGGTTACTGGGGAAACAGAGCCTTAATGGAAGTGGTGTTCTAGGTTGTAAATTAGAATGGAATGTGCCAGGAAAAAGCCCTGTAAGTTTATGTCTCATTACTTCTTGTTCATATTTGTAATTTACTTTTGATTTTTTATCCCAGCAAATTTGATTACAATGGTTTGTTTGTTCTAGGTGTGCAAGATGTGGTTCTTTCACACATATACGTGTATCTATTCTTCCTCGCATCCTTTTTCCATGTAGGTTATGACACAATGTTGAGTAGTCTCTCTCCTGGTCTTCCGTACGTCTTTGGTGATTATATATTTCACATGGTTTGTATATCTCTGTTAACCCCAATATGGTAATGTAGCCAATCCTCATCCCTTTCTATTTGGTGAACCATAAGTTTTTTAATGAATCTCTGGTTGCCTTTCTCTGTGGAAATATGTTCATTGGTATCAATTTTTAAGTAACTCCTAAAAGTGATATGATAGGATATGTGTCTTTTGCTTTCTCACTTACTACACGTGGCGTGATTACGTCTAGACTCATCTATGGTGCTGCAAATGGCATTGTTTCACTTTTTTCACTAGCGAATATTCCATCTGTACATGGAGGAGTTCTTCTTTGTCCACCCATCTGTTGGTGGACTTTATGGTTACTTCCATATCTTGGCTATTGTAATACTGTGCCATGCAGATTTGCCTGCCTGTGTCTTTGCAATTCTCTCTTCTTAGATTTTAGGTCGAGGAGTGGGCCTGCTGGATCATATGGTAGCTCAACGTTGACCTTTTTAAGGCACATCCGTTCTGTTCTCATTCGTGGCCCTTTCCAACTTACGTCCCACTCGAAGTTGAGGGTGTGCATTTCTCCACAACACCTTCAGCATTTATTGTTTGTAGTTTTCTTGCTGATGGTTATTCTGACAAGTGTGAGCTGATACCTTTTTGTGGTTGAATTCGCACGTGCCTCATAATCCGTTGAAATTGAGCTTTAAGGCATGTCCTTTTTATTTTGCAAGCTGTGATTACCCCTTAGTTCTTCAAAGTGTTCTCTTAAAGTATGTGTCACATTTTGAAATGTTTTGGCCATTACCTCCCTCAAGACATTTTGAGGGCAGGTTTCATTTACAGTTCTGCAGTACTTGTTCCTATGAAATGACCATTAGCACAGCCTTTAAAGCTGCTTTTGCAGGTAACTGCCAGAGGGTGGCAGCCTTTCTATGTTCCCCACCCTGGTACCTAGGGAAAAGCCCTTGCGGCCTGTGGTGTTTCTCGGTTATAAATTAGAGTGGAGTGTGCCCAGACAAACCCACACAAGCTGATGTCTCCTTACTTTTGTTGGTTTTTTAAATTTACTTTTTATTTTTTATTGGAGTAATTTTCCACTGTGTACGTGGACCACTTCTACTTTGTGCATTCCTCGGTTGATGGACATTTTCATTGCTTCCAAGTGTTGGCTATGGTAAATATTGTTGGAGTGCAGGATTGCCAGCCTGTGACTTTTTAATTCTCATTTTCTCAGGTGATAGGCCCAGCAGTGGTTGGGATTGATTGACTGGTAGCACCGTGTTACCCTTTTCAAAGCACCTTCTTTGTGTTTTCATTAGTGGCTCTTACCACGTCCCCCTTAGAATCGAGGGTACGCATTTCTCCACAATCGCTTCAGCATTTATTGTTTGCAGCATTTATGCTAACGGCCCTTCTGGCTGCTGTGAGCTGATAGGTGTTTGTAATTTGGGTTTGCATGTCTTTGAAAATTCGTAAAACTCATCATTTTTCTCTGCCGTTTTCTTTTCTGTTAAAAAAAGGAAACAATTGGGAGTACAATATAACTCTTGCAATTGTCTTCTTGGAAGGTTGCCCTCTTTTGAATTTTTTGGTCGATTTTCCACCCCAGAATTTTTTTAGAGAGCAGGTGTCATTTACCGAACTGCAAGTTTGGTGAATATTTAGTGACCTTTGGCAATGGATTTAAAGCTGCTGTTGTGGGAAGTGGCCTCAAGGAGGCAGCATTTCTCCATTCCCAAATCTGGGTACGAGGGCAGCAGAGTCTTTCTGGAAGTCGTGTTCCTAGGTTGTAAATTACATTGGAATGTGCATGGAGAAACCCCCATAAGATTATGTCTCATTATTTCTTCTTGGTTTTAATTTTTTTTTTAATTGGGGTAAAGCTTAGAATATTGTTTCTCCTAGGTGTACACGATCTGGTTCATTTGTACATTATATATGTCTATTCAAGTACAGATCCTCTTCCCATGTAAAATGTTACTGAGGGTTCCGCAGACCTCCCTTGCTATATGGTCGGTCTTTTTGATATATGTATATAATATGTGTTTGTATACATATAGTAACACTAATCTTAATTTATCCATTCCCCCCACCTTTCCTTTTAGATGAGCATAGTTTGTTTTCTAAGTCTGTGGGTGTCTTTCTCTGTGGAAATACGTTCATTTGTGTCAGTTATTAGATAACGCCTATAAGTGATATCATAGAATATAGGTCTTTTGCTTTCCGACTTACCTCATGTTTCGTGATTATCTCCAGACTCATTTGTGGTGCCTCAGAGAGCAATGGTTCATTGTCTTCCATGGCTAATATTCCATTGTGTACATGGACCACTTCTTCTTTATCCATTCACCTCTTGTTGGACATTTTGATTGCTTCACTTTCTTGGCTATTGTGAATAAGGCTGCACTGCAGCTTTTGCGGCCTGTGTCTTCTCGATTCTTGTCTTCTCAGGTGAGAGGTCCAATGGTGCGCCTGCTGGATTGAATGGTACCTCCATTTTTACTTTTAAACACAGCTGCTTTCTGTTCTCATTATTGGCTGTTACCCCTTTACGTCTCACCAGCAGGTAGAGGGTACACAGTTCCCTAAAACCCCTTCAGCATTTATTGTCTGTAGACTTTTTGCTGCTGGTCAGTCGACTGGTGTAAGTTGAAACTTCTTGTAGATTAGATTGCATGGGTCTAACACTCCCTGAGGTTGAGCTTTTATCCATTTTCCTTTTTTTTTTAAAAGAGCGTGAGTAAAACTTAACTCTTCATACTCTCTTCTTGAAACATTTGCCTGTTTTGAATTTTTTTGTCCATTCCCTACTTCAGCACAATTTTTTAGGGCAGGTGTCCTTTACAGCCCTGAGTCCTTGGGAATGTTAAGTGACCATTAGCTGTGAGTTTAAAGCTGCTCCTGCAGGGAAAGGTCAGAAGGTGGCAGCATTTCTCCTTTACCAAATTTGGTTACTGGGGAAACAGAGCCTTAATGGAAGTGGTGTTCTAGGTTGTAAATTAGAATGGAATGTGCCAGGAAAAAGCCCTGTAAGTTTATGTCTCATTACTTCTTGTTCATATTTGTAATTTACTTTTGATTTTTTATCCCAGCAAATTTGATTACAATGGTTTGTTTGTTCTAGGTGTGCAAGATGTGGTTCTTTCACACATATACGTGTATCTATTCTTCCTCGCGTCCTTTTTCCATGTAGGTTATGACACAATGTTGAGTAGTCTCTCTCCTGGTCTTCCGTACGTCTTTGGTGATTATATATTTCACATGGTTTGTATATCTCTGTTAACCCCAATATGGTAATGTAGCCAATCCTCATCCCTTTCTATTTGGTGAACCATAAGTTTTTTAATGAATCTCTGGTTGCCTTTCTCTGTGGAAATATGTTCATTGGTATCAATTTTTAAGTAACTCCTAAAAGTGATATGATAGGATATGTGTCTTTTGCTTTCTCACTTACTACACGTGGCGTGATTACGTCTAGACTCATCTATGGTGCTGCAAATGGCATTGTTTCACTTTTTTCACTAGCGAATATTCCATCTGTACATGGAGGAGTTCTTCTTTGTCCACCCATCTGTTGGTGGACTTTTTGGTTACTTCCATATCTTGGCTATTGTAATACTGTGCCATGCAGATTTGCCTGCCTGTGTCTTTGCAATTCTCTCTTCTTAGATTTTAGGTCGAGGAGTGGGCCTGCTGGATCATATGGTAGCTCAACGTTGACCTTTTTAAGGCACATCCGTTCTGTTCTCATTCGTGGCCCTTTCCAACTTACGTCCCACTCGAAGTTGAGGGTGTGCATTTCTCCACAACACCTTCAGCATTTATTGTTTGTAGTTTTCTTGCTGATGGTTATTCTGACAAGTGTGAGCTGATACCTTTTTGTGGTTGAATTCGCACGTGCCTCATAATCCGTTGAAATTGAGCTTTAAGGCATGTCCTTTTTATTTTGCAAGCTGTGATTACCCCTTAGTTCTTCAAAGTGTTCTCTTAAAGTATGTGTCACATTTTGAAATGTTTTGGCCATTACCTCCCTCAAGACATTTTGAGGGCAGGTTTCATTTACAGTTCTGCAGTACTTGTTCCTATGAAATGACCATTAGCACAGCCTTTAAAGCTGCTTTTGCAGGTAACTGCCAGAGGGTGGCAGCCTTTCTATGTTCCCCACCCTGGTACCTAGGGAAAAGCCCTTGCGGCCTGTGGTGTTTCTCGGTTATAAATTAGAGTGGAGTGTGCCCAGACAAACCCACACAAGCTGATGTCTCCTTACTTTTGTTGGTTTTTTAAATTTACTTTTTATTTTTTATTGGAGTAATTTTCCACTGTGTACGTGGACCACTTCTACTTTGTGCATTCCTCGGTTGATGGACATTTTCATTGCTTCCAAGTGTTGGCTATGGTAAATATTGTTGGAGTGCAGGATTGCCAGCCTGTGACTTTTTAATTCTCATTTTCTCAGGTGATAGGCCCAGCAGTGGTTGGGATTGATTGACTGGTAGCACCGTGTTACCCTTTTCAAAGCACCTTCTTTGTGTTTTCATTAGTGGCTCTTACCACGTCCCCCTTAGAATCGAGGGTACGCATTTCTCCACAATCGCTTCAGCATTTATTGTTTGCAGCATTTATGCTAACGGCCCTTCTGGCTGCTGTGAGCTGATAGGTGTTTGTAATTTGGGTTTGCATGTCTTTGAAAATTCGTAAAACTCATCATTTTTCTCTGCCGTTTTCTTTTCTGTTAAAAAAAGGAAACAATTGGGAGTACAATATAACTCTTGCAATTGTCTTCTTGGAAGGTTGCCCTCTTTTGAATTTTTTGGTCGATTTTCCACCCCAGAATTTTTTTAGAGAGCAGGTGTCATTTACCGAACTGCAAGTTTGGTGAATATTTAGTGACCTTTGGCAATGGATTTAAAGCTGCTGTTGTGGGAAGTGGCCTCAAGGAGGCAGCATTTCTCCATTCCCAAATCTGGGTACGAGGGCAGCAGAGTCTTTCTGGAAGTCGTGTTCCTAGGTTGTAAATTACATTGGAATGTGCATGGAGAAACCCCCATAAGATTATGTCTCATTATTTCTTCTTGGTTTTAAAAATTTTTTTTAATTGGGGTAAAGCTTAGAATATTGTTTCTCCTAGGTGTACGCGATCTGGTTCATTTGTACATTATATATGTCTATTCAAGTACAGATCCTCTTCCCATGTAAAATGTTACTGAGGGTTCTGCAGACCTCCCTTGCTATATGGTCGGTCTTTTTGATATATGTATATAATATGTGTTTGTATACATATAGTAACACTAATCTTAATTTATCCATTCCCCCCACCTTTCCTTTTAGATGAGCATAGTTTGTTTTCTAAGTCTGTGGGTGTCTTTCTCTGTGGAAATACGTTCATTTGTGTCAGTTATTAGATAACGCCTATAAGTGATATCATAGAATATAGGTCTTTTGCTTTCCGACTTACCTCATGTTTCATGATTATCTCCAGACTCATTTGTGGTGCCTCAGAGAGCAATGGTTCATTGTCTTCCATGGCTAATATTCCATTGTGTACATGGACCACTTCTTCTTTATCCATTCACCTCTTGTTGGACATTTTGATTGCTTCACTTTCTTGGCTATTGTGAATAAGGCTGCACTGCAGCTTTTGCGGCCTGTGTCTTCTCGATTCTTGTCTTCTCAGGTGAGAGGTCCAATGGTGCGCCTGCTGGATTGAATGGTACCTCCATTTTTACTTTTAAACACAGCTCCTTTCTGTTCTCATTATTGGCTGTTACCCCTTTACGTCTCACCAGCAGGTAGAGGGTACACAGTTCCCTAAAACCCCTTCAGCATTTATTGTCTGTAGACTTTTTGCTGCTGGTCAGTCGACTGGTGTAAGTTGAAACTTTTTGTAGATTAGATTGCATGGGTCTAACACTCCCTGAGGTTGAGCTTTTATCCATTTTCCTTTTTTTTTTAAAAGAGCGTGAGTAAAACTTAACTCTTCCTACTCTCTTCTTGAAACATTTGCCTGTTTTGAATTTTTTTGTCCATTCCCTACTTCAGCACAATTTTTTAGGGCAGGTGTCCTTTACAGCCCTGAGTCCTTGGGAATGTTAAGTGACCATTAGCTGTGAGTTTAAAGCTGCTCCTGCAGGGAAAGGTCAGAAGGTGGCAGCATTTCTCCTTTACCAAATTTGGTTACTGGGGAAACAGAGCCTTAATGGAAGTGGTGTTCTAGGTTGTAAATTAGAATGGAATGTGCCAGGAAAAAGCCCTGTAAGTTTATGTCTCATTACTTCTTGTTCATATTTGTAATTTACTTTTGATTTTTTATCCCAGCAAATTTGATTACAATGGTTTGTTTGTTCTAGGTGTGCAAGATGTGGTTCTTTCACACATATACGTGTATCTATTCTTCCTCGCGTCCTTTTTCCATGTAGGTTATGACACAATGTTGAGTAGTCTCTCTCCTGGTCTTCCGTACGTCTTTGGTGATTATATATTTCACATGGTTTGTATATCTCTGTTAACCCCAATATGGTAATGTAGCCAATCCTCATCCCTTTCTATTTGGTGAACCATAAGTTTTTTAATGAATCTCTGGTTGCCTTTCTCTGTGGAAATATGTTCATTGGTATCAATTTTTAAGTAACTCCTAAAAGTGATATGATAGGATATGTGTCTTTTGCTTTCTCACTTACTACACGTGGCGTGATTACGCCTAGACTCATCTATGGTGCTGCAAATGGCATTGTTTCACTTTTTTCACTAGCGAATATTCCATCTGTACATGGAGGAGTTCTTCTTTGTCCACCCATCTGTTGGTGGACTTTTTGGTTACTTCCATATCTTGGCTATTGTAATACTGTGCCATGCAGATTTGCCTGCCTGTGTCTTTGCAATTCTCTCTTCTTAGATTTTAGGTCGAGGAGTGGGCCTGCTGGATCATATGGTAGCTCAACGTTGACCTTTTTAAGGCACATCCGTTCTGTTCTCATTCGTGGCCCTTTCCAACTTACGTCCCACTCGAAGTTGAGGGTGTGCATTTCTCCACAACACCTTCAGCATTTATTGTTTGTAGTTTTCTTGCTGATGGTTATTCTGACAAGTGTGAGCTGATACCTTTTTGTGGTTGAATTCGCACGTGCCTCATAATCCGTTGAAATTGAGCTTTAAGGCATGTCCTTTTTATTTTGCAAGCTGTGATTACCCCTTAGTTCTTCAAAGTGTTCTCTTAAAGTATGTGTCACATTTTGAAATGTTTTGGCCATTACCTCCCTCAAGACATTTTGAGGGCAGGTTTCATTTACAGTTCTGCAGTACTTGTTCCTATGAAATGACCATTAGCACAGCCTTTAAAGCTGCTTTTGCAGGTAACTGCCAGAGGGTGGCAGCCTTTCTATGTTCCCCACCCTGGTACCTAGGGAAAAGCCCTTGCGGCCTGTGGTGTTTCTCGGTTATAAATTAGAGTGGAGTGTGCCCAGACAAACCCACACAAGCTGATGTCTCCTTACTTTTGTTGGTTTTTTAAATTTACTTTTTATTTTTTATTGGAGTAATTTTCCACTGTGTACGTGGACCACTTCTACTTTGTGCATTCCTCGGTTGATGGACATTTTCATTGCTTCCAAGTGTTGGCTATGGTAAATATTGTTGGAGTGCAGGATTGCCAGCCTGTGACTTTTTAATTCTCATTTTCTCAGGTGATAGGCCCAGCAGTGGTTGGGATTGATTGACTGGTAGCACCGTGTTACCCTTTTCAAAGCACCTTCTTTGTGTTTTCATTAGTGGCTCTTACCACGTCCCCCTTAGAATCGAGGGTACGCATTTCTCCACAATCGCTTCAGCATTTATTGTTTGCAGCATTTATGCTAACGGCCCTTCTGGCTGCTGTGAGCTGATAGGTGTTTGTAATTTGGGTTTGCATGTCTTTGAAAATTCGTAAAACTCATCATTTTTCTCTGCCGTTTTCTTTTCTGTTAAAAAAAGGAAACAATTGGGAGTACAATATAACTCTTGCAATTGTCTTCTTGGAAGGTTTCCCTCTTTTGAATTTTTTGGTCGATTTTCCACCCCAGAATTTTTTTAGAGAGCAGGTGTCATTTACCGAACTGCAAGTTTGGTGAATATTTAGTGACCTTTGGCAATGGATTTAAAGCTGCTGTTGTGGGAAGTGGCCTCAAGGAGGCAGCATTTCTCCATTCCCAAATCTGGGTACGAGGGCAGCAGAGTCTTTCTGGAAGTCGTGTTCCTAGGTTGTAAATTACATTGGAATGTGCATGGAGAAACCCCCATAAGATTATGTCTCATTATTTCTTCTTGGTTTTAAATTTTTTTTTAATTGGGGTAAAGCTTAGAATATTGTTTCTCCTAGGTGTACGCGATCTGGTTCATTTGTACATTATATATGTCTATTCAAGTACAGATCCTCTTCCCATGTAAAATGTTACTGAGGGTTCTGCAGACCTCCCTTGCTATATGGTCGGTCTTTTTGATATATGTATATATAATATGTGTTTGTATACATATAGTAACACTAATCTTAATTTATCCATTCCCCCCACCTTTCCTTTTAGATGAGCATAGTTTGTTTTCTAAGTCTGTGGGTGTCTTTCTCTGTGGAAATACGTTCATTTGTGTCAGTTATTAGATAACGCCTATAAGTGATATCATAGAATATAGGTCTTTTGCTTTCCGACTTACCTCATGTTTCGTGATTATCTCCAGACTCATTTGTGGTGCCTCAGAGAGCAATGGTTCATTGTCTTCCATGGCTAATATTCCATTGTGTACATGGACCACTTCTTCTTTATCCATTCACCTCTTGTTGGACATTTTGATTGCTTCACTTTCTTGGCTATTGTGAATAAGGCTGCACTGCAGCTTTTGCGGCCTGTGTCTTCTCGATTCTTGTCTTCTCAGGTGAGAGGTCCAATGGTGCGCCTGCTGGATTGAATGGTACCTCCATTTTTACTTTTAAACACAGCTCCTTTCTGTTCTCATTATTGGCTGTTACCCCTTTACGTCTCACCAGCAGGTAGAGGGTACACAGTTCCCTAAAACCCCTTCAGCATTTATTGTCTGTAGACTTTTTGCTGCTGGTCAGTCGACTGGTGTAAGTTGAAACTTTTTGTAGATTAGATTGCATGGGTCTAACACTCCCTGAGGTTGAGCTTTTATCCATTTTCCTTTTTTTTTTTTAAAAGAGCGTGAGTAAAACTTAACTCTTCCTACTCTCTTCTTGAAACATTTGCCTGTTTTGAATTTTTTTGTCCATTCCCTACTTCAGCACAATTTTTTAGGGCAGGTGTCCTTTACAGCCCTGAGTCCTTGGGAATGTTAAGTGACCATTAGCTGTGAGTTTAAAGCTGCTCCTGCAGGGAAAGGTCAGAAGGTGGCAGCATTTCTCCTTTACCAAATTTGGTTACTGGGGAAACAGAGCCTTAATGGAAGTGGTGTTCTAGGTTGTAAATTAGAATGGAATGTGCCAGGAAAAAGCCCTGTAAGTTTATGTCTCATTACTTCTTGTTCATATTTGTAATTTACTTTTGATTTTTTATCCCAGCAAATTTGATTACAATGGTTTGTTTGTTCTAGGTGTGCAAGATGTGGTTCTTTCACACATATACGTGTATCTATTCTTCCTCGCGTCCTTTTTCCATGTAGGTTATGACACAATGTTGAGTAGTCTCTCTCCTGGTCTTCCGTACGTCTTTGGTGATTATATATTTCACATGGTTTGTATATCTCTGTTAACCCCAATATGGTAATGTAGCCAATCCTCATCCCTTTCTATTTGGTGAACCATAAGTTTTTTAATGAATCTCTGGTTGCCTTTCTCTGTGGAAATATGTTCATTGGTATCAATTTTTAAGTAACTCCTAAAAGTGATATGATAGGATATGTGTCTTTTGCTTTCTCACTTACTACACGTGGCGTGATTACGTCTAGACTCATCTATGGTGCTGCAAATGGCATTGTTTCACTTTTTTCACTAGCGAATATTCCATCTGTACATGGAGGAGTTCTTCTTTGTCCACCCATCTGTTGGTGGACTTTTTGGTTACTTCCATATCTTGGCTATTGTAATACTGTGCCATGCAGATTTGCCTGCCTGTGTCTTTGCAATTCTCTCTTCTTAGATTTTAGGTCGAGGAGTGGGCCTGCTGGATCATATGGTAGCTCAACGTTGACCTTTTTAAGGCACATCCGTTCTGTTCTCATTCGTGGCCCTTTCCAACTTACGTCCCACTCGAAGTTGAGGGTGTGCATTTCTCCACAACACCTTCAGCATTTATTGTTTGTAGTTTTCTTGCTGATGGTTATTCTGACAAGTGTGAGCTGATACCTTTTTGTGGTTGAATTCGCACGTGCCTCATAATCCGTTGAAATTGAGCTTTAAGGCATGTCCTTTTTATTTTGCAAGCTGTGATTACCCCTTAGTTCTTCAAAGTGTTCTCTTAAAGTATGTGTCACATTTTGAAATGTTTTGGCCATTACCTCCCTCAAGACATTTTGAGGGCAGGTTTCATTTACAGTTCTGCAGTACTTGTTCCTATGAAATGACCATTAGCACAGCCTTTAAAGCTGCTTTTGCAGGTAACTGCCAGAGGGTGGCAGCCTTTCTATGTTCCCCACCCTGGTACCTAGGGAAAAGCCCTTGCGGCCTGTGGTGTTTCTCGGTTATAAATTAGAGTGGAGTGTGCCCAGACAAACCCACACAAGCTGATGTCTCCTTACTTTTGTTGGTTTTTTAAATTTACTTTTTATTTTTTATTGGAGTAATTTTCCACTGTGTACGTGGACCACTTCTACTTTGTGCATTCCTCGGTTGATGGACATTTTCATTGCTTCCAAGTGTTGGCTATGGTAAATATTGTTGGAGTGCAGGATTGCCAGCCTGTGACTTTTTAATTCTCATTTTCTCAGGTGATAGGCCCAGCAGTGGTTGGGATTGATTGACTGGTAGCACCGTGTTACCCTTTTCAAAGCACCTTCTTTGTGTTTTCATTAGTGGCTCTTACCACGTCCCCCTTAGAATCGAGGGTACGCATTTCTCCACAATCGCTTCAGCATTTATTGTTTGCAGCATTTATGCTAACGGCCCTTCTGGCTGCTGTGAGCTGATAGGTGTTTGTAATTTGGGTTTGCATGTCTTTGAAAATTCGTAAAACTCATCATTTTTCTCTGCCGTTTTCTTTTCTGTTAAAAAAAGGAAACAATTGGGAGTACAATATAACTCTTGCAATTGTCTTCTTGGAAGGTTTCCCTCTTTTGAATTTTTTGGTCGATTTTCCACCCCAGAATTTTTTTAGAGAGCAGGTGTCATTTACCGAACTGCAAGTTTGGTGAATATTTAGTGACCTTTGGCAATGGATTTAAAGCTGCTGTTGTGGGAAGTGGCCTCAAGGAGGCAGCATTTCTCCATTCCCAAATCTGGGTACGAGGGCAGCAGAGTCTTTCTGGAAGTCGTGTTCCTAGGTTGTAAATTACATTGGAATGTGCATGGAGAAACCCCCATAAGATTATGTCTCATTATTTCTTCTTGGTTTTAAATTTTTTTTTAATTGGGGTAAAGCTTAGAATATTGTTTCTCCTAGGTGTACGCGATCTGGTTCATTTGTACATTATATATGTCTATTCAAGTACAGATCCTCTTCCCATGTAAAATGTTACTGAGGGTTCCGCAGACCTCCCTTGCTATATGGTCGGTCTTTTTGATATATGTATATAATATGTGTTTGTATACATATAGTAACACTAATCTTAATTTATCCATTCCCCCCACCTTTCCTTTTAGATGAGCATAGTTTGTTTTCTAAGTCTGTGGGTGTCTTTCTCTGTGGAAATACGTTCATTTGTGTCAGTTATTAGATAACGCCTATAAGTGATATCATAGAATATAGGTCTTTTGCTTTCCGACTTACCTCATGTTTCGTGATTATCTCCAGACTCATTTGTGGTGCCTCAGAGAGCAATGGTTCATTGTCTTCCATGGTTAATATTCCATTGTGTACATGGACCACTTCTTCTTTATCCATTCACCTCTTGTTGGACATTTTGATTGCTTCACTTTCTTGGCTATTGTGAATAAGGCTGCACTGCAGCTTTTGCGGCCTGTGTCTTCTCGATTCTTGTCTTCTCAGGTGAGAGGTCCAATGGTGCGCCTGCTGGATTGAATGGTACCTCCATTTTTACTTTTAAACACAGCTCCTTTCTGTTCTCATTATTGGCTGTTACCCCTTTACGTCTCACCAGCAGGTAGAGGGTACACAGTTCCCTAAAACCCCTTCAGCATTTATTGTCTGTAGACTTTTTGCTGCTGGTCAGTCGACTGGTGTAAGTTGAAACTTTTTGTAGATTAGATTGCATGGGTCTAACACTCCCTGAGGTTGAGCTTTTATCCATTTTCCTTTTTTTTTTTTAAAAGAGCGTGAGTAAAACTTAACTCTTCCTACTCTCTTCTTGAAACATTTGCCTGTTTTGAATTTTTTTGTCCATTCCCTACTTCAGCACAATTTTTTAGGGCAGGTGTCCTTTACAGCCCTGAGTCCTTGGGAATGTTAAGTGACCATTAGCTGTGAGTTTAAAGCTGCTCCTGCAGGGAAAGGTCAGAAGGTGGCAGCATTTCTCCTTTACCAAATTTGGTTACTGGGGAAACAGAGCCTTAATGGAAGTGGTGTTCTAGGTTGTAAATTAGAATGGAATGTGCCAGGAAAAAGCCCTGTAAGTTTATGTCTCATTACTTCTTGTTCATATTTGTAATTTACTTTTGATTTTTTATCCCAGCAAATTTGATTACAATGGTTTGTTTGTTCTAGGTGTGCAAGATGTGGTTCTTTCACACATATACGTGTATCTATTCTTCCTCGCGTCCTTTTTCCATGTAGGTTATGACACAATGTTGAGTAGTCTCTCTCCTGGTCTTCCGTACGTCTTTGGTGATTATATATTTCACATGGTTTGTATATCTCTGTTAACCCCAATATGGTAATGTAGCCAATCCTCATCCCTTTCTATTTGGTGAACCATAAGTTTTTTAATGAATCTCTGGTTGCCTTTCTCTGTGGAAATATGTTCATTGGTATCAATTTTTAAGTAACTCCTAAAAGTGATATGATAGGATATGTGTCTTTTGCTTTCTCACTTACTACACGTGGCGTGATTACGTCTAGACTCATCTATGGTGCTGCAAATGGCATTGTTTCACTTTTTTCACTAGCGAATATTCCATCTGTACATGGAGGAGTTCTTCTTTGTCCACCCATCTGTTGGTGGACTTTTTGGTTACTTCCATATCTTGGCTATTGTAATACTGTGCCATGCAGATTTGCCTGCCTGTGTCTTTGCAATTCTCTCTTCTTAGATTTTAGGTCGAGGAGTGGGCCTGCTGGATCATATGGTAGCTCAACGTTGACCTTTTTAAGGCACATCCGTTCTGTTCTCATTCGTGGCGGTTTCCAACTTACGTCCCACTCGAAGTTGAGGGTGTGCATTTCTCCACAACACCTTCAGCATTTATTGTTTGTAGTTTTCTTGCTGATGGTTATTCTGACAAGTGTGAGCTGATACCTCTCTGTGGTTGAAATCGCACGTGCCTCATAATCCGTTGAAATTGAGCTTTAAGGCATGTCCTTTGTATTTTGCAAGCTGTGATTACCCCTTAGTTCTTCAAAGTGTTCTCTTAAAGTATGTGTCACATTTTGAAATGTTTTGGCCATTACCTCCCTCAAGACATTTTGAGGGCAGGTTTTATTTACAGTTCTGCAGTACTTGTTCCTATGAAATGACCATTAGCACAGCCTTTAAAGCTGCTTTTGCAGGTAACTGCCAGAGGGTGGCAGCCTTTCTATGTTCCCCACCCTGGTACCTAGGGAAAAGCCCTTGCGGCCTGTGGTGTTTCTCGGTTATAAATTAGAGTGGAGTGTGCCCAGACAAACCCACACAAGCTGATGTCTCCTTACTTTTGTTGGTTTTTTTAAATTTACTTTTTATTTTTTATTGGAGTAATTTTCCACTGTGTACGTGGACCACTTCTACTTTGTGCATTCCTCGGTTGATGGACATTTTCATTGCTTCCAAGTGTTGGCTATGGTAAATATTGTTGGAGTGCAGGATTGCCAGCCTGTGACTTTTTAATTCTCATTTTCTCAGGTGATAGGCCCAGCAGTGGTTGGGATTGATTGACTGGTAGCACCGTGTTACCCTTTTCAAAGCACCTTCTTTGTGTTTTCATTAGTGGCTCTTACCACGTCCCCCTTAGAATCGAGGGTACGCATTTCTCCACAATCGCTTCAGCATTTATTGTTTGCAGCATTTATGCTAACGGCCCTTCTGGCTGCTGTGAGCTGATAGGTGTTTGTAATTTGGGTTTGCATGTCTTTGAAAATTCGTAAAACTCATCATTTTTCTCTGCCGTTTTCTTTTCTGTTAAAAAAAGGAAACAATTGGGAGTACAATATAACTCTTGCAATTGTCTTCTTGGAAGGTTGCCCTCTTTTGAATTTTTTGGTCGATTTTCCACCCCAGAATTTTTTTAGAGAGCAGGTGTCATTTACCGAACTGCAAGTTTGGTGACTATTTAGTGACCTTTGGCAATGGATTTAAAGCTGCTGTTGTGGGAAGTGGCCTCAAGGAGGCAGCATTTCTCCATTCCCAAATCTGGGTACGAGGGCAGCAGAGTCTTTCTGGAAGTCGTGTTCCTAGGTTGTAAATTACATTGGAATGTGCATGGAGAAACCCCCATAAGATTATGTCTCATTATTTCTTCTTGGTTTTAAATTTTTTTTTTAATTGGGGTAAAGCTTAGAATATTGTTTCTCCTAGGTGTACACGATCTGGTTCATTTGTACATTATATATGTCTATTCAAGTACAGATCCTCTTCCCATGTAAAATGTTACTGAGGGTTCCGCAGACCTCCCTTGCTATATGGTCGGTCTTTTTGATATATGTATATAATATGTGTTTGTATACATATAGTAACACTAATCTTAATTTATCCATTCCCCCCACCTTTCCTTTTAGATGAGCATAGTTTGTTTTCTAAGTCTGTGGGTGTCTTTCTCTGTGGAAATACGTTCATTTGTGTCAGTTATTAGATAACGCCTATAAGTGATATCATAGAATATAGGTCTTTTGCTTTCCGACTTACCTCATGTTTCGTGATTATCTCCAGACTCATTTGTGGTGCCTCAGAGAGCAATGGTTCATTGTCTTCCATGGCTAATATTCCATTGTGTACATGGACCACTTCTTCTTTATCCATTCACCTCTTGTTGGACATTTTGATTGCTTCACTTTCTTGGCTATTGTGAATAAGGCTGCACTGCAGCTTTTGCGGCCTGTGTCTTCTCGATTCTTGTCTTCTCAGGTGAGAGGTCCAATGGTGCACCTGCTGGATTGAATGGTACCTCCATTTTTACTTTTAAACACAGCTGCTTTCTGTTCTCATTATTGGCTGTTACCCCTTTACGTCTCACCAGCAGGTAGAGGGTACACAGTTCCCTAAAACCCCTTCAGCATTTATTGTCTGTAGACTTTTTGCTGCTGGTCAGTCGACTGGTGTAAGTTGAAACTTTTTGTAGATTAGATTGCATGGGTCTAACACTCCCTGAGGTTGAGCTTTTATCCATTTTCCTTTTTTTTTTAAAAGAGCGTGAGTAAAACTTAACTCTTCATACTCTCTTCTTGAAACCTTTGCCTGTTTTGAATTTTTTTGTCCATTCCCTACTTCAGCACAATTTTTTAGGGCAGGTGTCCTTTACAGCCCTGAGTCCTTGGGAATGTTAAGTGACCATTAGCTGTGAGTTTAAAGCTGCTCCTGCAGGGAAAGGTCAGAAGGTGGCAGCATTTCTCCTTTACCAAATTTGGTTACTGGGGAAACAGAGCCTTAATGGAAGTGGTGTTCTAGGTTGTAAATTAGAATGGAATGTGCCAGGAAAAAGCCCTGTAAGTTTATGTCTCATTACTTCTTGTTCATATTTGTAATTTACTTTTGATTTTTTATCCCAGCAAATTTGATTACAATGGTTTGTTTGTTCTAGGTGTGCAAGATGTGGTTCTTTCACACATATACGTGTATCTATTCTTCCTCGTGTCCTTTTTCCATGTAGGTTATGACACAATGTTGAGTAGTCTCTCTCCTGGTCTTCCGTACGTCTTTGGTGATTATATATTTCACATGGTTTGTATATCTCTGTTAACCCCAATATGGTAATGTAGCCAATCCTCATCCCTTTCTATTTGGTGAACCATAAGTTTTTTAATGAATCTGTGGTTGCCTTTGTGGAAATATCTTCATTGGTATCAATTTTTAAGTAACTCCTAAAAGTGATATGATAGGATATGTGTCTTTTGCTTTCTCACTTACTACACGTGGCGTGATTACGTCTAGACTCATCTATGGTGCTGCAAATGGCATTGTTTCACTTTTTTCACTAGCGAATATTCCATCTGTACATGGAGGAGTTCTTCTTTGTCCACCCATCTGTTGGTGGACTTTTTGGTTACTTCCATATCTTGGCTATTGTAATACTGTGCCATGCAGATTTGCCTGCCTGTGTCTTTGCAATTCTCTCTTCTTAGATTTTAGGTCGAGGAGTGGGCCTGCTGGATCATATGGTAGCTCAACATTGACCTTTTTAAGGCACATCCGTTCTGTTCTCATTCGTGGTGGTTTCCAAGTTACGTCCCACTCGAAGTTGAGGGTGTGCATTTCTCCACAACACCTTCAGCATTTATTGTTTGTAGTTTTCTTGCTGATGGTTATTCTGACAAGTGTGAGCTGATACCTCTCTGTGGTTGAAATCGCACGTGCCTCATAATCTGTTGAAATTGAGCTTTAAGGCATGTCCTTTGTATTTTGCAAGCTGTGATTACCCCTTAGTTCTTCAAAGTGTTCTCTTAAAGTATGTGTCACATTTTGAAATGTTTTGGCCATTACCTCCCTCAAGACATTTTGAGGGCAGGTTTCATTTACAGTTCTGCAGTACTTGTTCCTATGAAATGACCATTAGCACAGCCTTTAAAGCTGCTTTTGCAGGTAACTGCCAGAGGGTGGCAGCCTTTCTATGTTCCCCACCCTGGTACCTAGGGAAAAGCCCTTGCGGCCTGTGGTGTTTCTCGGTTATAAATTAGAGTGGAGTGTGCCCAGACAAACCCACACAAGCTGATGTCTCCTTACTTTTGTTGGTTTTTTAAATTTACTTTTTATTTTTTATTGGAGTAATTTTCCACTGTGTACGTGGACCACTTCTACTTTGTGCATTCCTCGGTTGATGGACATTTTCATTGCTTCCAAGTGTTGGCTATGGTAAATATTGTTGGAGTGCAGGATTGCCAGCCTGTGACTTTTTAATTCTCATTTTCTCAGGTGATAGGCTCAGCAGTGGTTGGGATTGATTGACTGGTAGCACCGTGTTACCCTTTTCAAAGCACCTTCTTTGTGTTTTCATTAGTGGCTCTTACCACGTCCCCCTTAGAATCGAGGGTACGCATTTCTCCACAATCGCTTCAGCATTTATTGTTTGCAGCATTTATGCTAACGGCCCTTCTGGCTGCTGTGAGCTGATAGGTGTTTGTAATTTGGGTTTGCATGTCTTTGAAAATTCGTAAAACTCATCATTTTTCTCTGCCGTGTTCTTTTCTGTTAAAAAAAGGAAACAATTGGGAGTACAATATAACTCTTGCAATTGTCTTCTTGGAAGGTTGCCCTCTTTTGAATTTTTTGGTCGATTTTCCACCCCAGAATTTTTTTAGAGAGCAGGTGTCATTTACCGAACTGCAAGTTTGGTGACTATTTAGTGACCTTTGGCAATGGATTTAAAGCTGCTGTTGTGGGAAGTGGCCTCAAGGAGGCAGCATTTCTCCATTCCCAAATCTGGGTACGAGGGCAGCAGAGTCTTTCTGGAAGTCGTGTTCCTAGGTTGTAAATTA